>NW_013668431.1:61638-83797 GCF_000517525.1 Limulus polyphemus | reverse complement strand
AATATATATATATATATTTATTCAATCATAAATAGTGTCGTGGATCTTAAGTCGAAAGAAGCAAAATTGGACGGTTTGTTTGAAGTTAAGCACATAGCTACCCAATGGGCTATCTGTGCTCTGCCCACCACGGGTATCGAAACCCGGTTCCTAGCGGTGTAAGTCCGCAGACATACCGCTGTGCCACTGGGGGGGGGGCTAAACTGTATGGAGTTTATTTATTTTGTATTATATTATTTGTATTTTCTCTAACAAAACATATTATTTCTGAAGTAAAAAAATAACAATTTTAAATAGTCATCTTGAAGCATTTTTAATTTTCTTTTATTGGTAATTTTACTGATCTAAACAAATTATAGTATTTTAATTTTTTTATTTCAATCGACAATTTATTCGGTAGCGTATGGCCGAAGGAAAGCTTATTAACTTTAAAGTCACTAATAATCCGTCTGGAGTGAGAACAGTGCATAGACCTTTTGGACTGTTTCCTGCATGTTTTAATTTTATGTTATGACATTTAAACCGAAACTGTAACTGAAAAACATAGGGATCAGAGTCTAAACTCAATTCTTAATAATTTAACACATTTTTGTGTTTCATAATCCCTTAATGAAACAATAATTTAAATTACATTATTTTCAAAACGGAAAGATTAAACAATACCTAGTTGTTCCCAGAATAAAACGGATATATTCAAAACATTTTGTATTAGAACCAATAGCTAAAATAGAGATGTATTAATGGTACGTTTTTACTTTAAATAACAGTATTTTTTTCACTGTGAGTTTCATTTTTATATTCAGCTCGACTAAGCCATTCGGTTGGTTGGACAAAAATGTCAGAAAACTGGAATAATCAAACTAATCCCCTATTGGTTGCTCTACCCATTGTTCTGGGTGTGTTGATTGGTGTGGCTGTAACCTTGGTAGTTGTTTGTCACCGTAGGAGACTAGCATCATCCTTCCAATACCAGAAAGGAATGGAATCTCATAGCTTGCAGACCCAAAGACGAATTGGATCAGAGATCCTGGAAGTAGTTATAGAGACTCATCTCGGCCAGTCTGTCAAAGGGAAGGCGAGAAAAATATATAGAAATCCCATCTCCAGTTTTGACTCTTACGCACCTCTCAACCAAAATCAGCAGGAAAAGCTCGATAAAAACCAGGAATCGGTTGCATCATCAGTAAATTCAGAAGTGGTGTTTAATGGAGGAACTGCAGAATCAAGACTTTGGGAGGACGCTCATCTACCAGATCTTAATTTGGCTTCTGATTCTTACGTCATGAGATACAACGTGTAGAGAGATTGATGGCATGATTGATACAGGATACAGAGTTAAGAAGACAGTACTTCCAACACCTTCCAAACATTGAACAAGTATCCATGAATGATTGGCGATTTCTAAATATGAAATTATATCTTTGCTGTTTTACAATTATTTGTAGGAATACAGCATAAAGGAATGATTATAAGGATTCAAAAATCAACCATTATTATCTGTAGGATAATCACCATGAAATGATTACAGTAATATAAAAACCAGCCATTAATCTTAACCCTTTTCAAAGAATGATCTCCTGATGAAAATGTTCTTCGAAAATACTCTGTCTTCTGATTCGAATTTTTGACCTTTGTAATAACTTTGTAGTGATCCACAGTACTACACTACTTTTAAATTGGAGAAATTCTACTTCTGGACCTTATACCCAGATAATTGTTAAGTACTTCAAAACAAAACAAATATGTATAAATAAAAAAAGGCTGTTATAGTTCTTTAGTATTATTGTCTTAAAGTTTGGAGCCTAGCTGATGGAACCATTGTTAGACTTTGTGGTAGTAACGATGACTACACACGTTCGTCATTTTGTGATTCAATGGACTGTTTATTTATTGTTGCCAATGTTACGTAACAGTCACTAAGCAAGTACATCTTCAGTGGTAGATTTGTGATACCTAAAAAAAGTAGCGATTGATTGCTTGCATTTGGTAATTGAGTAATTCTTAAATATCGTTTCGTTTTTTGTGATGATTGTTCACTACGTATTCGTTTCTGAATTAATTGAAGGAGACAGAACTTTGCCAAATTATATTTCACCAATATTAGGTGTTCAAGTCGCCGAATAATTTCTCAATATGTAACTGTTGTGGTGTTTGTTTGATGGTGAAATATCGACAACGTTTGATTTTTAAACTAAACATTAGTATATTTTCTTTCGATATGAAAAAATAAATAAATTACTTTCCAGATTAATCAAACTATTTTACACCATGTACATAGGCATAGTGACCGAGAGACTTAAGGCGAAGGGGGCTTTTATCAGGTACCCTAAACATTGAGGCACCCGAGTCAAAATCCTTATATATTTTCAACAAGCAAAAACTTAATAAAAATCTTTGTCCAACCTCACATCTTAGCTGTAATTCCGCCATTGACCAGGTGGATTTCATTCCACATTGTTTTACTATTATTATAAATTAATAAAATCATTACAATTGTACGATATATTTCTGATAATTAGTCACATCAAAAGAGCTGTTGTCAAAAATAGAAATTAACCAATCTAAATTTAAGAATTTTGTAACTTTGATGAAAAATATTATTCAATTATGTATATTATCTAAAGATGAACGAATTCATCCCCCCCAAAAAAAAAATTATTAATGAAATTGGATAATTTTTGTAAATAACACGCTAACTTCCCAAACAAATTCAAAACTTAAAATTAGTTTTCTGAATCAAAGAAATATATTTGTTCCAGAGTATCTTAAATTCATTAATAAAAAAAAGGAATAAATGCTATTTGCAGTAATTCGAAATAAATAGGAATCATTTTAAAAAAGGAACATATATAATAATTCTAAAAAAACATATTTTTGGAAATTGAAAGATTGTCTTCGTGTATTTAGATATAAATATAATTTTTCCAAAGCCGAGAAAGTTCTAATTTTGTTTTAAATTATTCACGAATCGTGATCTCAATTTCATTACCCTTTGACATCATATTCCATCGAATGCATAAGATTAAATTTATTCGTAATTAGTGAACTGCCAGCGCATGTGCTTTGGAGATTTACTCTGTCGTTATTACATCCATAATCTAAACATTAAAACTGTTATCTTATATAGCTATTTCTTTCACGATTTATTGAAATTGTTGATCTAGTTATTGTAGCCATGATAGATTAGAAACAATACATTTGTATTATAAAGTGTTATCATGTGAAACGTTTCGTAATTCTTATTACAGTTTTATATTGTGTTTCTTAGAATTATTCAAATGAAAAAACTGCTGATCTAAAAAAATGCACGAAACAATATAAACAACCCTTTTCTGTCAAATTTTGATTGGATTGTTTGTTTTTTGAATTTCGCGTAAAGCTACAAGGGGGGCTCTCTGCGCTAGCTGTCCCTAATTCAAAGCAATGTAAGACTAGACTCTTGGACTACTCTTTTACCAACGAATAGTGGGATTGACCATCACATTATAACGCCCCCACGGCTAAAAGGGCGAGCACGTTTGGTGTGACGGGGATTCGAACCCGCGACCCTCAGATTGCGAGTCGAGCGCCTTAACCACCTGGCCATGCCGGGCCTTTTGATTGATTTTTAACAAATATCCAAAAGTCAATAGAAATTTATCTTGAAATGGTGCAAAAAAGACCTTACTGTTAACTATTATATGTTTCACAAATTAGAACAAGTTCATACCGATGTATCACAGAATTTCGACCTTTATCTGAACAGGCTGTTAAAGATTAATAGCACACTCCTGGTCAGGAGTAGATATGAAAATGGAAGCAAATTTAGCACATGATCTGAAAAATCACGATGGATACACGTAAGATAAAGAAGAAGAAAAAGACGGAGATATTATTTATAAATTAATGATTTCTGTTTTAATTTGTAACTGAACAACATTCGGTTTAGTGGTTATTATAGCAAAGTATACAAGATGAGTATACAAACATTTGTGTACCCATCGTTAAGATATAATTTTCCAGATGTTCTCAACCTTTGTTTTCCACTAAAGCTTTATAATGGCTGGAGACGGCTTGAATGGGTAATGAAGAAAAACTTTAATACAACAGCAAATGTACAACGTTTCGACAAGGTTTTGTCATCATTCAAGCCGTCTCCAGCCATTATTAGTCTCAAAGTGGGTTCCTCGTCATCGAATTTGAATCCACTAAAGCTTTATTCTTTTGTTCCTTGTTTCGTGGAATCTGAACACTTACATCGTATTGCATTGAAATACAACAAAAAGTTTCATCCTGATAATAACAAATAAAATCAGGATAAGTAGACCATTACAATATAATCTGTAATTCCTGCTTTCTGATTATTTTATCAGCAAATTGATAATTTAGAGAACCGTGTTCATATTTGACAAATATATATTGGTTATTTTCAAGTATATAAAGATGAACACGAGAAATAAATGTGTTTATTTATCTCAGCGAACAGAGCAAACCAATTTTAATTTTTCCAATAGTGCTTTTTTGATTTTTGTCTACAAAAGTGTAATTATTTTTCTTTCTCAATTGGAAATAAAATCCGTACGGTTATGAAATTCATTCTCGAGTGTTTTGGTTTATTTGACTATCAAAACAGAATAATTTACAGGAACTTTATCGAAAAACACGAAGTTGTGAGCCCCTGTCTAGTTCTATTGATGTTTAGTTTTTATTCTAGATCAGATCTAGGCCTAGATTGAAGTTAAAATGGTCCTAACGAACATTAAGCCTCGTTGGCCAGGCTTGCAACTGCTAGTTAACTAAGTACTTTTCTCAGTTTAAAGTTTATCAAGTGTAAAAAAATTAATAACACAAGCTTCGAAACGATCGTTCCGCATTAAATATAGTAAATACAACAGTACCTACATTGACGAGACTCGTCGACAGAATTCAACAAGGCTGAAAGGTTCCACTCATCTGGTTGAACATTTTTTGTCCCCCTGTGGGACAGCGGTAAGTCTAAACTAGATGCCAGAAAAAATATTTAAATCTTAAAAAATCAAATAACTTATTTTTTATCAGAATATTAAAATCTAACTATTAATAAATATACAGGAGTGCTGTTATATTTATCCTAAATTTATACTTTTATCATACAATTGTTTAATCGAATGATATTGTTGCTGATATTGTAACATCTGCAAGTTGAACTGTTGTAAACCTCTTTTCAAAACTCGCCACTAGATGGGGATAAGTAAACAATCTTAATTGTTTATCAGTAAATAAGAATAATTTTCGATTGATAAGCCCTTCCTAAAATTTACTCAAGTAGAAGATATTTCTGATTATACACGTTTGAACATTGTGTAGATTTTTTGTATGTATATGAATTAACTCTTTTTTATTCTACGAAACTTTTATTATAAAGTAATTTCAATCGTTTGTGTTGTGAGTGTTTACGACACACTGCTGAAGAAAGCCGACATTTTATAAAGACGCTACGCTTCGTAAACTAGAATGCAAATAGATGGCGCCAGTGGTGAAGATAATAAGAAATTATTAAGTTTCTCACCCAGTGAAATAATATTAATTAGAAATGAACTATTTGTTCGATTAATAAAAACCAATACACACGCCGGGGGGGGGATAACATATTATCAACTTTTGCATTTTAAACTTTATGGATGAAGAAATCTTTCTTTTTTAACTCTTGTATAGAGAAAGAACATTCTTAAAAATTCTGTTCGATCGTTTTTACCTAAATATATGTTAGTTATTAGTAACTGTACGCTATTTATATTTTTATTAGCTAATTATAATTCAAACGCTATCTTGGATCAGTGGGGTTGTTTTGTGTCTAGCGTCGATTACACAGATGTGTCCAACGGTGGCGCCCCCAGTGGCACAGCGGTATGTCTGCGGACTTACAACGCTAGAAACCGGGTTTCGATACCCATGGTGGGCAGAGCACAGATAGCCCTTGTGTAGCTTTGTGCATAATTAAAAACAAACAAACAAACGGTGGCACAGCAGTAAGTTTAGATTTACAACGCTAAAATCCGGGGTTCGATTCCCCGCGGTGGACACAGCAGATAGCCCAGTGTGGCTTTGTTTTAAAGGAAACAAATACACAAATGTTTATATATTAACCAAGAAATATCTCAACCACCCAATAAATAAATAGGTTATCAAATATTATGTATCATGGTGCCCTCTTTTGAGTAAAACAGGAAACATGTAATTCAAGGCAAGACCGACGTGGTTGCTCAAAGAAGTATATCAAACAATATGAAGCTATTAAATACGAACTACAATTCTCGGTTGTAGGTGTTCTACAAGTGTAGAAATTCATGGTGAGCTGTACCTAATAATACGTAAATATTAGATATATACTAGACGTCACCTAGTTGTCACGACACTGATTCTCAGCTGTTGACACTGACACGAATCACATCGATGACGTCAAGTCTTCAGCATCCGGGTCATTGAAATAATTATTCGTTGCTCTAATGTGGAAAACAAGATACTTACCTGCTAAAATTGTTGAAAATATGTTGCTTTTCTGTCTCTGAAGTAATCTATCACAACGTTGTTTTAGGCATTGTCTGTGGAGTTGGGATTCAGTTGGTTTCAGATTGTCTAAAGAGCATGGTGTTCTACTTACTGTAAAAGTCAAAATCTGTTGTCAAGAAGACAGTATATCGTTCAAGTATTAATGTGCTTTTTATTGTAATCTCGATAATTAACAACCAAAGATGATCGTATAAACTGTTAAAACTTTACCACGTTAATTATATCAAGAGAATGTTTACACATTGTTAATCAACATAACATGTCTATTTCCACGTTAATTATATCAAGAGAATGTTCACACATTATTAATCAACATAACATGTATATTTCCACGTTAGCTATATCAAGAGAATGTTTGCACATTGTTAATCAACATAACATGTCTATTTCCACGTTAGTTATATCAAGAGAATGTTTACACATTGTTAGTCAACATAACATGTATATTTCCACGTTATTTATATCAAGAGAATGTTTACACATTGTTAATCAACATAACATGTCTATTTCCACGTTATTTATATCAAGAGAATGTTTACACATTGTTAATTAACATAACATGTCTATTTTCACGTTAATTATACCAAGAGAATGTTTACACACTGTTAATCAACACATTGTTAACACAATGTTAATCAACATAGGTAGAATATATATAACACACACTAACAATTATGGGAACCATAAAAACGGTGTACTTACACAAACCAAAATAATAAGGCATAGAAATAATGAACCATAAAAGGTGTATCTGCACAAATTTAAATCTATGAAATAGAAATATTGAATGAGAACACGTGTTTATGTTCCAAGGTTTGTTGTTTTGAACACATTTTTGTACACTGTAGTGTTGAACCAATACACAAAAACTCGAAATGTATTTTAGATATTTAAAAGTTTATATAATTTTCTAAAAAAAAATCATGTAATTAATTTCAATTTCAAATCCTGTTATTATTTTATATTTCATTAACTTGTTCTACGGAAAATTAAAAAAAAAATCTTTTTTTATGTCCGTAGAAATTGATAGTAATAACGCGAAATGATTTGGTTAGCTAACTGGTAAAACAAATTGAATATAGGGGAAATATTAATAATATATGCAAAGAGGCGTGGCCTAGTGGTAAAACAAATTGAATAAAGGGGAAATATTAATAAAATATGCAAAGAGGCGTGGCCTAGTGGTAAAACATGCTCGGACTTTGTCGAAGGTGCGCTATGACAGTGATGATTAATTTGTTTGTTTGTTTTTTCAGATAAATGCCACATTAGGCTATCTGCTGTGTCCACCACGCGGAATCGAACTCCGGATTTTATCGTTGTAAATCCGTAGACTTACTGGTTTCTCTCCGGGGAACATTGACGGTTAAATTCCGCTACTCGGTCAGATAAGAGTAGCCCACGAGTTGGCGGTGGGTACTGCTGTATAGCTTCTTTCCCTCTAGTCCAATAGTACAAAATTAGTGACGAAGATAATCTTGTTTGGGTTTTCACAAAACATATGAAAACCACGCTGAAAAACAAACATTTGATAAAGGGATTAAAATAATCCATCGTATTTTGTGAACTCCTGAATCCTAGCATCATAAAAATGAAAGGAAACGTCATTGAAATCATATGTACCAAGAACATTGCAATAATGAGCCTTGAATGTTAAATTTCGCGAAAAGCTACACGTTAATCGTCCGTAATTTAGAATTGATAAATTAGAAGGAAGACCTCTAGTCAACGTCATCCACTGCTAACTTTTGGGCTACTCTTCTGTCAACGAAAAATTGGATTGACCATCACATCATAACGCCACCATGACTGAAAGAGCGATCATGTTCGGTGACGGGATTCGAACTCGCGACCGTATTATAGGAAATACACAAAACCCAAGCGCTTTGGGGAAGTGGATGAAAAATAATACAGACCCCCTGTTGAATGAGCTAAAGTTGAATACATAAACCCCTGTTGAATGCGCTAGAGTTGAATACAGAACCCCTCTGTTGAATGCGCTAGAGTTGGATACAGACCCCGCCCCCCGTTGAATGCGCTAGATTTGAATACAGAACCTACACTATTGAATGCGCTAGAGTTGAATACAGACCCCCACTGATGAATGCGCTAGAGTTGAATACAGACCCCCACTGTTGAATGCGCTAGAGTTGAACATAGAACCTCCACTGTTAAATGCGCTAGAGTTGAATACAGATCCCCACTGTTGAATGCGGTAATCTTATCAACATTTTTTTATGTGAATCACCAATTTTTTAATTGTTCTGAACGAAAACTCCAGCGTAATTTATTGAACTGTTTTTTATTATGCTTTACCCATTTCATTAATAAATAAAAGTGACGAAACGGACATTCTGACACTGACAGGTTTAGAGTTTCAAATTTACAAGTTTACAACATTTCATTATCATGCCACTGTTTAATACAAACCCCACGATAATTCTTGGTTCTGATCCCGCTCGGGGGCATTCAAAATTCCAAGGCAAGTTAGGATCAGTTTGACCTCTGTAATTTCCGCTGCCTCTTTTCTTCACCCAACAGTCGCTGTAGTCCACAACCCAGTAGTTCATCAGACGCACACAGGTGGCGTAATCCACGTTGCCAAAATATACGTCAGTATCTGAAAACGCTGTTACGAAAAAGAACAATGCTTTTATTTTTATATGATCCTTTATTGTTGTTGGAAGATTCTTTTTGAAAGAGATTATTTCGTGTTTTTTTTTTTAATCTTCTTCAGACAGAGAGAAAAGGATAAATAAATAGATAGAAAAAATAGAAATACAGACAGATGGAAAGATGAACAAATCCTGAGAAGATATCGATGAAAGGTATTTGTTTTTGTTAAGGAAATGACACGTGTATTTTGAACCCAATTAAAAGCGCCGTAGATTTAATGTATTTAGTCTTAATTTTTTAATGCCTAGCTGGAAGACTGAAATATAAACACAGATATTTCTATATTACTGAGTTGTTAGGCAGATAGATAGAAGACAGACAAGTTGAGAAAGAAAGACATCTGATATTGTATAGCTATTGATAGAAGACAGACAAGTGGAGCGTGAGAGAGACATCTGATATTGTATAGCTATTGATAGAAGACAGACAAGTGGAGCGTGAGAGACATCTGATATTGTATAGCTATTGATAGATAGATAGAAGACAGACAAGTTGAGAAAGAAAGACATCTGATAGTGTATAGCTATTGATAGCTAGATAGAAGATAGACAAGTGGATATATATATATATATACCTGTGATCACATAGTTATCAGGACACTGAGATACACCATCAGAAAGTATGTTGCCTGTTGTTACTCTCAGGCCGATGTGGACCACGTCGCCAGTATCCAATCCTAGTCCGTTCTCCAGATGTAGACATTTAATACTGTCCAAGTCGTTTAAGTCATTAGCCGAAGCTTCACTGGAGAGAAACACAGAGCAATTCAAACATGTCTTATATATTTGTAGTTATTACGGCAATATGTTTTACATACACGCCATCTATCGTACCTAACGTTAACAAAAGTTGACGTTATCTGCCAATTTCAACCTGAAAGACTGAATTACTGTAGTAATTTATTAATGACACCTCTCACCGTGATTTTAGACAAGCTGGACATATTTTTTGTAGTTAAACTCTTTGTAATTTATTTAAGACAAATTCTACCTTAGCACTAGGCAACGAAAACAGTAATAAATTTAATTATTTTTTATGCTAAATTTATTAGTTAATTAAATTATTGCCGTTCCTTTACATAGTACATAAGCCGGGGATTTCGAGCTCCTGTTCCGAGTGGCACAGTCGGATGAGAATGGTACTCCATTTCCGCTTGGACAGGATACCAGTCCATCACAGGCTACCCCCCCCCCCCATCTAACATATGACAAGCATCATACAGCTGGTTACGCGGCCTAGCCTCGAACTCACAGCCAGCCGTTTGTTTGTTTGTTTGAAGTTAAGCACAAACTACATAATGGGTATCGAAATCCGGTTTCTGGCGTTGTAAGTCCGCAGACATACCGCTGTGCCACTGGGGGGGGGGGTACATCCATCCGACTACGAGTCCAAAGCGCGAAGCCACTGAGTCACGCTAAATTTAACGGATTTCGCTGTGCCACTGAGGGGCCACAGCCATCCAACTACGAGTCCAAAGCGCGAAGCCACTGAGTCACGCTAAATTTAACGGATTTCGCAAAAAAAATCATCAAATATTTTGAGCCATGTGGCATATAAAACACCGAAATTGTTATATTTTGGGGACTAATGCCCCTTAAAAAAACATACTAGATCGTGCTTTTACAAATAAATAAATAAGGAATCTTAAAATAAAATTTATAGGTTAGTAACGAATTTGGTAACGATGACGTTTTGAAGGTTGATAGACTTACTAAATTGCAACAACAATACCCAAACTCGTTGTTGTATCCTTGTTCCTACAGTCGACTTTGAACGTATTTGATTGGTTGATCACAACTGGTACTGATGTTTGTCTTGCTGTCCCCGTCATAGAATATGATTCCACAGGCTGTAAGGATAATAACATATTTATCTCGTAAGACTTTAGTCTCCTATTTATCTCATTCTCCTGTTTGATCGTATTTAGGATTTATGAACCTTTCAAATAAAATCGTTTTTTAAAAAAAAAGGAAGTTATATCCTCTGATGAAAATAATAAACGACCCCTGAAAATTATAACATTATGGATCACTTGTAAATGACCAAAAAAAATAACAATTGAAGATGTACAAAGGCCTTATGTGGCCTAGTAGTTAGGGTGCTCGACTCGTAATCTGAGGGTCACGGGTTCAAACATTCTCGTCCTACATGGGCCAGTTATCCAAGTATACTGGTCGACTCCAAAAAAGAAGTTTGGGATTAAAGTTATAACGGGAAGAAAAAATAATAATAAAGATGTAGAAACCCGTGTGTGTGTTTCATTTGTAATTACACGACGCTTAGGTTCAAGTCCTTACTTTTAAACGCAAGGAGTACTCTTCACAAGACTTCCATCAACTGGTATACAGAGACGTAGGAAACGAGACCTGGACACCCGCTGGAATGGGTATGCCAATGGCACACATTCAGTCTCTTCGCTCGGGTAAATAAACCTTGCTCCCCCCCCCCCGACTATTAATTTGCCTCCTACACCTCTGAGGCTATTTTTATCCGTACGAGGCATAAGAACTTACAATGTGTAATTCCGACACGAAAAAAAACATTTTTTTTCCCCCTAAAGACTAATTTTGTTTAAGGATTTTCAATTATTACAAAAACATTAATAATCACACACACACACACATATACGAAAATTTTGTAAAGTAAACACACGTTAGGGTAACACTACTTATGGCTAACTTGTGAAAAACACGTGTCATAAAACAACTGTTTACCTATTAAGATACATTTCTTACTTCACAATAGCCTAATTTTATGGGCCCGATCCGGCATGGCCAGGTGATTAGGTCGCTTAAATCGCAATCTGAGGGTCACGGGTTCGAATCCTCATCCGACCAAACATGCTCGCCCTTTCAGCCGTGGGGGCGTTACAATGTAATGGTCAATCCCACTATTCGTTGGTAAAAGAGTATCCCAAGAGTTGGCGGTGGACGGCGATGACTAGCCGCTTTCCCTCTAGTCTTTCACTGCTAAATTAGAGACGGCTAGCGCAGATAGCCCTCGTGTAGCTTTGCGATAAATTCTAAACAAAGATCAAACTAGTGTCTCTAGTGTCATATTTTAATGTATCTTATACTCTATTACGTTGAGTGTAGACTAAAAACAGACCAAACGTATTTTAATCTATAGAGTATGTGGACAAAATAATAAAAAAATACCCTACTCGCTAGCCAGTACAAATACAATAAAAACATTGAAGACAAATGATCATATTCAATGAATAATAATATAATAGTAAACAACCTACTTAGAGCGAACCTAAAAATCAACCTGGCCGTAAGATATAGCTAATTAAATACACTTTTAGTACGTTAGAAATATTAGGATGCATTGTTTCATCAGTTCGCTATTAACGGTATTTTCGGTCGTAAACCCAATAATATCTCAAGAGATTTGAGACACTTCACGTGACGTTAACGTGATAGTTTTATCGTGAAGTTGGATTACATGGTGTTGTAAGAAGTATAAACGCTTTAGCAAACTGCTTCCGAATGATTAAATGCTTATAACCCTTGTTGTTGTGTGTGTGAGAGTTATCTATATAGATATAATAGTACTGTCTGTTGTCTGTTTATGTAACTACTTCGCAGGGTGTGGATGGATCTTCACCAAAATTGGTATGGAGGCTCATTAGGTCCATGGGCAGATACATGAAAAGTTGCGGTTTCACATTTTGTGTTCTGCAGTTTTATGGGTTTTTTTTTCTTTTTTTTTTTTACTAATTACTTATAAGGGAAGCAACTTTTCACGTCCTAAGATAACCTTTCATTGATCATGAATTTTCATAACTTCCGTCCAGGAGGCAGGTGCTCCATCTAGTTTTAAAATAGAAACACAGAGATCAGAATGGATTCAAACCCACACTACTAATGGGCAAGTACATTAACCATCAAAACTATCATAGTTTCGTTAATGAGCAAGTACTTTAACAATCAAAACTTTAACCATCAAAACTATCATAGTTTCATTTATTACGATGAAAATTCTAGATCTTCTAATTATTTTCCTGGGGTACATTTATAACCAAGTACGAAATAATAGTGTGACCCATGAGACCCACTTAAATGCAAGTGTTCTGACGAAATGAGAGCTAGTGTTATCGAGCAGTATGAAACACACATACCTGTTCCACGCCATGATCTAGATCTAAATATAAAAACTTATGGGTGAAAATAAAGCAGAATGCAATTAATCAACCACACTATACCTAATGAAGACGAGGCCTTTCGTTGATAGCAGGCTGGCTAAGATACGGCAGACAAAGTAGAGGTCGAGACTTTTTTTTTATAATATCAGTTGCTTGGACGACCGTTTCGTTGTTTGATTGAAATTAAGTTGGTGAATAGTTTGTTTGTGTATTTTTAGTTTATTTACGTCATTACACATTCAGAATTAGGCTTAACTTAGTTTTACTTTTTACCGTTTCGTTGTTTGATTTAGATTAAGTTGGTGAATAGTTTGTTTGTGTATATTTAGTTTATTTACGTCATTACACATTCAGAATTAGTCTTAACTTAGTTTTACTTTTTACCGTTTCGTTATTTGATATAGATTAAGTTGGTGAATAATTTGTTTATGTATTTTCAGTTTATTTACGTCATTACACATTCAGAATTAGGCTTAACTTAGTTTTACTTTTTTGATAACTTACATAGTTTCCATGAACACCAAAAAACGCCCATTCGGAGCTCTTTTGAAAGATATTTGAGTGAAGAAGCTGACACTGAAATTTCTTGAAAGCAAGAGAGTTCTTGCCTATAGGCTCTTCTAGAGAAGGTAATACAAATCCGACACAATTTGTAATTCTAACACATGCTCTAGAACAGGCAAAGCTAGAAGATACAGCTACAGAAGTTATTACTGAAGAAGAGATCCCGCACGAGGCATTCGACATTTTCTTGTACATTTCATAACGTATATGCTGTGATGTGATTAACGGCAATTCACAAAGAAGTAGAAGAAAAACCTTTAAAAGACGTATTACTTTCATTCTCCAGCTACCACGCTTTGTGGAAATAGGTGTTTGTACGAAAGGTATAGCGATTTAATAATTCTGAAGCGCCCTCTAATTGCAGCTGCTGCTATTTAAATGATTCATCACTCGTGTGTCAAAAGCATTCGCCGTTCCTGCGAGCCCTGTGATTGGACAGGTAATGGAAATATGTCACCAAGAGACAATTTGATTGGTAAATGATGGCACGTCGTTGTTCAAATATTAAGTATTTCATCACTAAGCAACGTAGAAGAAACTAAACATTGTTTACAGATTCTGATGAGCATCATCCAGAAACAAGAAATCGGTGCAGATGAACTTGTGAGATACAGCACCTACTGAGACACCATAAAAGGTTAATTTGTGTAACATAAGTTGAGTCTGTACTACATATTTAATTAGTAAGAGAAAGTCGTAATGCTACACAAGGTGAAAATCTATAATTATAAACTCAAGTGTAATTAGAGAGAATATTCAAATATTCATGAACACAACTTGGAGTGAGGGGTTTCTGATATTTACTCTGTTGGCTTCGCATTAATGGTAGAAGTGTTTACCTTTCTACGACTATACTAACTACAGAAAACGGGTATAAATCTATATGATAAAGGCTTAATTTGAACTTTCAAGGAGGCTCCTGGTTCAGTATCCCATAAAACTCTAGAATGGACGATATCCTTGTTTATTAAAAGTCATATTTGACGACATGTGGAACATGCGTGTATGAACACATTACGAATGCAGTATACGGATACACACACACACACCAGGAAAGGTTATTTGCTCTTACAGTTTCTTGTTTTTGTTTTTGAATTTCGCGGCAAAGCTACACGAGGGCTATCTGCGCTAGCCGTCCCTAATTTAGCAGTGAAAGACTAGAGGGAAAGCAGTTAATCATCACCACCCACCACCAACTCTTGGGCTATTTTTTTTAATCAACGAATAGTGGGATTGACCGTCACATTATAACGCCCCCACGGCTGAAAGGGCGAGCATGTTTGGTACGACGGGGATTCGAACCCGCGACTCTCAGTTTCTTTCAGGAACCTAAACTTGAATTTGTCTCGACTTGTTTACAAATATTTTATGGTATACGGATCTGGTTAAGTACGTACGGAATGAAACAGCAGTGACGTGTACAGGAGGTTGGTGGGTGAACCCCTTATTCTCCCAAAGTGCCCTTTTTTCTCTGTCACATAAATTGTCAACAACTACGAAAAGATACAGTTGGTTCCAAACTTTGCTTGCTGCGAGATTTCAGCTTTAAAATGAATGACAGACAGGGAATTGTGGGTCTTTATATTCCAAACAAGTTTTGATATTATATTAAGTATTAATACGCAATAAATCACAGTTTAGTCTTACCTTGTGGAAATGTTAATGAATAGGAATACAAGAGAATCTTTGTTCTTTTATGTTTACCAGAGGCCACTCACAGTCCCCATAGCCTTCTCTGATCCATTCCTCCCCCCCAAAAAAACAACAACAACAAAACAACATACTTGAAAAGTGTCCTTTTAGTGTCCTCTGCCCATTATTGTGAAACGGTAACGAAGATATTAGAGTCAAGCCCCCCAGTGGTACAGCGGTATGTCTGCGGACTTACAACGCTAAAATCCGGGTTTCGATACCCGTGGTGGGCAGAGCACAGATAGCCCTTGTGTAGCTTTGTGCATAATTAAAAACAAACAAACAAACAAATAATTAGAGTCAAAGCCACTGAAATTAAATCACGAACGAAATGAAATAAACGAAACACAGACATATTATTTTTCCTACGTGCATTTAGTAAGCAGTTTGGTGGTCATACGAATGAAACAATGCAATCGTAGGAAAGTCTGTAGACTTATAACTTTGAAAACCGGATTTCGATACCCGTGATGGACAGAGTACAGATAGTTCACTGTGTAGCTTTGTGATTAGCAGCAAACTGTAGCAATGAATGTATAAAAGGCTACGTGACCTTAACTTTTAAGTGGAAAACCTCCAAACCTTCGATATCTTTCGTTATTTACCTTCAACAAACAAACAGACCAGGAACACAAAACAGAAGAAGCAAAGTCCCAATTACAGTTATTATACGTTGAATATCTAACAGCTGTTGCATCCCCATTCTTTTGTGTGTTCTATTTCTACAGATACCATTCCTATTAGGATATATCAGGCAGCCTAAGTATCCCGGAACTTCTGGGAGTCGTCTTGACCAGTAATAACACCCTTCCCCCTTCCCGAAAATGACGGAAAGCTTCCCGGATATACTGTCCCTTTGATGTGTTTCAAAACACAGTGTTAAACAGTTTATGTAGTTGTTTTAGAGCAAAGCCACATTGGACTTCATAATGTTTCTACCGCGGAGAATCGAACTCCAAATTTCAGCGATGAAAGTCCGTAAACTTGCTGCAGTCTCACAGTATCAAACAGACCGATTTCAAGTGAAGTATGCATACATAATTAGGCACGTGCTAACCAAGACCGGTTAGTTGGTGGAAGAAAGGCAGTTGAAGATAATTGGTCAGTCACCTGTCCATAAAACATATAAGGTTATCACAATAGCAACGGTTTCGAAGGCTTGGCATTGTTGGTTCAATCTCATGAATTTAGACTGTCTCATATATACATACAAACACATACATACATATATACATACAAACACATACATACATATATATACATACAAACACATACATACATATATATACATACAAACACATACATACATATATACATACAAACACATACATACATATATACATACAAACACATACATATATATATATACATACAAACACATACATATATATACATACAAACACATACATAGATACATACAAACACATACATACATATATACATACAAACACATACATACATATATATATACATACAAACACATACATACATATATTCTTTTTCCACATTTTGTTATACCTTAAGCCCTTAGTTTGGCATTTTGCCAAGTTAAAATATCTCTAAACCGATAGAAAACTCACGCATTCAGTATATGGGGAACCGTTTTCTATCATAGCTGTATGTGTATAAGTATACAAATGTTGCCTGCCCTACTCTTTTCTTTCAACGTTCGTCATTTGCACCGAAGCTGGTAGTTTTCCCAAGCTAAGCCTAATCAGTTTTCGTTTGTGTGTATGTTTTTATTTTGTGCACTTGCGATTTATTTATGAGAAATTCGAAGATTAATATTATTACTCTAATTTAATATTCATTTACCTGTCTCATCCATCGAACCCGTAAAGAACGGAAGACCCTGTCATATGCGTTGGAGAGTAACTAGTGAAACTATAGACTAGCTTCTTATAAATAAAAAATCTACATTTGTCATATTTGTTTTTATTTAATTGTATATTTCATTTTAATAAGTTTTTTTTTGTTGCTTCTCATATTTCGTGTCAAAACTCATATCACATGTACATCAGTTTTAAAAATGCCATCCTGGATGAAGCTATTAACCTCCAACCCAGTCATACAATGGGTAGTGACATCTACCAGCTATCAAGCAAATTGTAAAATTTGGTTTCATGAATCCTATTTAGTATTTTAAGCCTAAATAGCAGCTTATGTGACACACATGGGTTAAATCAGAAACTCAAAGTCTCTAATTTAGAGTTTCTGACCAGAGTAATAGCGATCGGTCAGGAGTACCAGCCGCATACGCGGCTATAGAAGGGCTGACTGTCACAACTATAACGCCTTCACAGTTGAAACTGCGTAATATGTTCAGCGGCATATCGCGGCTCGAACCTTGGATATTTCTAATTATTACATGGGATTTGGATAGATTTAAAATGGGATGAATAATCAACCGACGCTCTGTTGTAATTCGTGGTTGTAAAATGTTAACGATCCATGCAAAATCTACAGAGATAACGTGGTAAAAATATATCAATCATTAGTGGCAAGAGTGTCGAAAGTCCACGGTTCGCGTCCCATCGTCGCAAAATCGCACTCCGTACTTTGAATCTGGGAATGCGTTATAAGAGTGATTGTCAAATCTCATGCATTATTCTATTAGAGCAGTCCAAGAGTTGGCGGTGGGTGCTGTTAACTAATAGTCCTCCCTCACGAATATCACTTCAAAAATTAGATATAGTCATTGTGTAGTTTTCACAAATATCCTAAACAAATAAACAAACAATTCAAGGTTTAAACTAATTTTTTTGTTACGAGGTACGTGTAAAGGTAATTACGTGAAAACACCACGTAGTAGCTATCTAGACTGAAAGCTTCTTCGCAAATTTCAGGTGTATAGGTTCATAGGAGACTAACGTAAAATATTTTTTATCGATTTAAAGACTACAGTCACTTTATATATATTTTCCAACGATTATTTTAGTTAACTTAATTATATATTCCTATCAATAACCTTGTCGATCCTCCCATTTCGCGACGAAACTCATAGCAGACACACGCAAAATGAAAGAAACCCACCAACAGATCCTTTAGTGTGACAATAGCAATCTTGTTTGTAGTTAAGCACAAGGGCTGTCTGTGTTCTGCCCACCACAGGTATCGAAACCCGGTTTCTTGTGTTGTAAGTTCGCAGACTTACCGCTGTGCCACTGGGGGGATTCGATAAGTATTGTGTGTTTGTAATTAAGCACAAAGCTACACAATGGGCTATCCGTGCTCTGCCCACCACTAGTATCGAAACCCGGTTTCTAGCGTTGTAAGTTCGCAGACTTACCGCTGTGCCACTGGGGGGATTCGATAAGTATTGTGTGTTTGTAATTAAGCACAAAGCTACACAATGGGCTATCTGTGCTCTGCCCACCACGGCTATCGATACCCGGTTTCTAACGTTATAAGTCCGCAGACTTACCGCTGTGCCACTATGGGGCAGAATAGAATAAAATAAAATACAGATAGGTAATAGATCCACTTGGTGGAAACCGCAGTTTGATTAAAAACAGAAGCACAACACCAAACAATCGATTACTGTAAACATCTGTTTATTGAAGATCATGAACAGAATATAAACAAATACTTTTTCCGTTTACTGAACTTAACCTGATGCTAAGAAATGCCACTCATTCTTAATACCTTCCTGCAATAAAACTTCCCGTGCTTGAAAAACGTTCCCCCACCTACATTTCCCCCACTTCTATTACTTTCCTTCATTGAAACTTCATCCACTTCTAAAACTTTCCTTCACTGAAACTTCATCCACTTTTAAAACTTTCCTTCACTGAAACTTCACCCACTTTTAAAACTTTCCTTCACTGAAACTTCACCCACTTCTAATACTTTCCTTCACTGAAACTTCACCCACTTTTAAAACTTTCCTTCTCTGAAACTTCACCCACTTCTAATACTTTCCTTCACTGAAACTTCACCCACTTTTAAAACTTTCCTTCACTGAAACTTCACCCACTTTTAAAACTTTCC
The DNA here is from genome assembly GCF_000517525.1 of Limulus polyphemus. Lineage (NCBI taxonomy): Eukaryota > Metazoa > Arthropoda > Merostomata > Xiphosura > Limulidae > Limulus > Limulus polyphemus. The sequence continues at coordinate 64,200 of NW_013668431.1, read as the reverse complement.
TTCACTGAAACTTCACCCACTTTTAAAACTTTCCTTCACCGAAACTTCGTCCACTTCTAATACTTACCTCTTCCTAAAGTTACTTAATCTCGCTATCCAACTAATTGTAATGAAACATGATTTATTGGTGTCCACAGAACCACTTATTTAATTCTATAAGGATGTTTAACGTATTACATGAACATGTAACCAAACTATATATATATATATATATATTAACATGTAACCAAACTATATATATATATATATATATACATGTAACGGTGGGTCGGTTTCCGTACTTAAAATCCTAAAATCTGGGTTCGATTCCCCGTGATAGACAGAGCGTAGATAACCCATTTTATAGATTTGCCCTAAAAAATAACAACAATAGTAATAAAAAAACGTAAATCAATCTAGTAAGTTTTCAAAACAATGTTTATTTCGAATACTCTAGTCGACAAAAACTTCACGTGCGAAACAACGACTGGTGAAAAGTGTTGTGCCTTCACAGTAGGGGTTAACATCGTTCTTTAAGTTACTAAGTCTTTCTTTGTCTCTTTAGATGCGAAAATGTTCGTTTTTTATTATATTTTCGTCTTTGACACCTCTTCCACATTTCACCGGGCCTCGGCATGGCCAAGTGGTTAGGGAGGTCGCAATCTGTGGGTCGCGGGTTCGAATCCCGGTCCCACCAAGCATGCTCGCCCTTTCAGCCGTGGAGGCGTTATAATGTGACGGCCAGTCCCACTATTCGTTGCTAAAAGAGTAGCCCAAGAGTTGGCGGTGGGTGGTGATAACTAACTGCTTTCCCTCTAGTCTTACACTGCTAAATTAGGGACGGCTAGCGCAGATAGCCCTCGTGTAGCTTTGCGCGAAATTCAAAAACAAACAAACAAACACATTCCACCTTGGCATCTGGCAACTAAATAAGACACACATCAAAGTCAGCACTAACATTAAACTTAACATCAACTTCTGAAAGGAACCAGATAAAGTTGAGGAAGTGACCATAGAGAATCTAAGTATGTACCACAGTGCTCCGCGGTTCCTCCGCCAAGAGGAGCGTCAATGTGAGAAACATTACACTGGTGTGTTTTTTTTTTTTTTACAAAATACCTCCGGTCAACTTTCCCTCTGTCAACTACTGGTTCTTAAGTAACGAATTGTAAGAAATAAATTCCAGCATGCCCGAACATAGCTAAATACCCACGTGGAAAAATATCTATAGAAGGGGCACGTGTCCCCTCCCCGACGCACGTTTATGCTTGCACTAGGATTAGAACGCTAATTGAAGGGGGCACGTGTCCCCTTCCCGACGCACTTTTATGCTTACACTTGAATTAGAACGCTAATTGAAGGAGGCACGTGTCCCCTTCCCGACGCACGTTTATGCTTGCACTAGGATTAGAACGCTAATTGAAGGGGGCACGTGTACCCTCCCCGACGCACGTTTATGCTTACACTTGAATTAGAACGCTAATTGAAGGGGGTACGTGTCCCCTCCCCCGACGCACGTTTATGCTTACACTATAATTAGAACGCTAATTACAACATCACAAAGTTTCTGTGTGTGTGCTTCTGTACAGCAGCCTCCCCCCTTGATAAAGGTGTACCACCGAAACGTTGGGAAATAAAGATGTATTTTAAATAAAGTCAAAGGTCATCCACTTATTCAAACGTATCGCCAATACTCGAGTTTGCAACACTAATAAAACTGGAAAATGTTTCCATTTGTAGAAATATGTGTGAACTGGGTGGTTTAATCATGCTCAGTTAACATTAATAAAATAACAACTTCTGTTTCTGTATCTCTGTAACGTGCAAAGGCTGAAACGTGTTAATCTGTAAAAGAAAATTAAAAAACATGACTACTTATGCTGTACTTTGATCGACAGAGAAGAGAGAGACTATTCACAATAGTTAACACGGATAAAAATAAAATACCAAAGAGGGCGTGATCACGAGGAGCTGTTGTTGATACATTGCAAACTACGACCTTAGATAAGATATAATTCAAGTTGTATCATTTCAACAGAAACAAGAAGAATTCCGTTCCAATGGGTTACGCAGACACTGTGATACAATTGTATTTAACAGAAATCATAAATTTATCGGGGTACTTTGAACCATTCCTGATAAAAAGGAACTTGTAGGAACTTTGATTACGAATAAATTTCTCTCGTGTAACTAAGTTTCCAGTAAAACTTCCCGATCGACAACGTTTTATTTTTCTTAGACAATTTGTAAAGTCTTAACTCTAAATTTGGTACGTATTTAAACATGTAAAGTGAACACTTGCTAGACTTAACTCTAAATTTGGTACATATTTAAACATGTAAAGTGAACACTTGCTAGTCTTAACTCTAAATTTGGTACATATTTAAACATGTAACGTGAACACTTGCTAGTCTTAACTCTAAATTTAGTGCATATTTAAACATGTAAAGTGAACACTTGCTAGTCTTAACTCTAAATTTAGTGCATATTTAAACATGTAAAGTGTAACTACTTGCTAGTCTTAACTCTAAGTTTAGTGCATATTTAAACATGTAACGTGTAACTACTTGCTGGTCTTAACTC
>NW_013668431.1:42198-60638 GCF_000517525.1 Limulus polyphemus | reverse complement strand
ACTTGCTAGACTTAACTCTAAATTTGGTACATATTTAAACATGTAAAGTGAACACTTGCTAGTCTTAACTCTAAATTTGGTACATATTTAAACATGTAACGTGAACACTTGCTAGTCTTAACTCTAAATTTAGTGCATATTTAAACATGTAAAGTGAACACTTGCTAGTCTTAACTCTAAATTTAGTGCATATTTAAACATGTAAAGTGAACACTTGCTAGTCTTAACTCTAAGTTTAGTGCATATTTAAACATGTAACGTGAACACTTGCTGGTCTTAACTCTAAGTTTAGTGCATATTTAAACCTGTAAAGTGAACACTTGCTAGTCTTAACTCTAAATTTAGTGCACATTTAAACATGTAAAGTGAACACTTGCTAGTCTTAACTCTAAATTTGGTACACATTTAAACATGTAACGTGAACACTTGCTAGTCTTAACTAAAAATTTAGTACACATTTAAACATGTAAAGTGAACCCTTGCTAGTCTTAACTCTAAGTTTAGTGCATATTTAAACATGTAAAGTGAACACTTGCTAGTCTTAACTCTAAATTTAGTGCATATTTAAACATGACATTTTTTAGTTTTAATTCTAGATTTAGTGCATGTTTAAAGATATAACCTGGACACTTTCTAGTTTTATCCCTAAATTTAGTGCAAGTTTAAAGGTATAAATTAGACACTTTCTAGTTTTAATTCTAAATTTAGTGCATGTTAAAGATATAAATCGGACACTCTCTTGTTTGACCTATACATTTCATTCTAAACTCTTCCTCATTTGAATACAGCTCGCGAATATCGCTAATCTTTTAACGCCACCATTATTATTTAAGAAACTCAAGGAGATACGGTTGTTATGCGTAATCTCTGCGAATAGCTTGTATTGATAATCTTCCTAATCTCTTTCGCCAACAAGCATGAACATTTTGAGTTAACTGTACTTTTAGTTTCGATAATCACGGTTTGTTATTCTACACAATACGTCTATCGTTCTCCTGTTTTTTATCGGATTAAAAAAAATAACTACAATGAAATGTTGAACTTTCGCTTCTTTTTAGCGAACAATGCCAACATTATCAATCTTATCATGCTTACAGGTAAAGGACAAACCTCCATAACCCATCGTGTGTATTGATGGTCTTATCAGTTGGAAACTTTAATTTCTAGTCAGTCGAGCAAGCCCACACAGGAAGGCCAGGTATATGAGAAACAGACATTATAAACTACTTTATCCTGTATACCGTGTGTGGGACAGATTGTAGGATTCTGCAACAACAACAACAAAAGAGATTTTCGTTTTTATTGTGTGTGTGTGTGTGTTTTTTTTTCATCCATTTCCCTCCAGAGTTACTACAACACTTTTACTCGACAACACCTAAGAGTATAATTAATGGCCGAGAAGCTTCGTCTGGTATTTTCCCATTAGAATATCTTCAAATTAACAATACGATGGAAGAGAGAAGCTTGACACTCGCACAGAGCCAAAATAGCCAAACGAGCCAACAGCGGACTTGTGTGACGAGACCTGCTCTCAATGCTTTTATACCGAGAGATAGGTATACAGAGTTCGAACAGAATACGGCTGATCGAAGCAGAAACTTGACAGACTTCAGAACTAAAGTTTTCTGGATTTTTTCCTGTTTGCAGTGTAGTTTTGATGTGGGGGAGCATCAAACCGGGAATTTCGACAACACGAGGTTGAAGTCACGTGGATGTGCAAATGCACATCAAAATGGACGTTTATTTGAGAAAAGCCCGGGATTATACGGACCACATCTGGATATTCAGACAACCCCAGGAATATGCATATCATATCAGGACAATCCGATAACCTCGAGTTTATGTGTACCACATCAGGACAGTCAGACAATGAGAGAATTACAGCTAAGCCCATGTGTCGAGCAAACGAGATTATGGAGACCGTTTGAAATGAGCATGCAACCTAGTACTGTCCAGAAACCAACTGTGAAGCACGCAACAATGACCAATGAACACATTCCAATTACATCCCCCATTTTCTCGGGCCTTTTCAGTGTTTCCTTTTCTCGTCTCGAAAAAAAGCCCGATAATCGAAGTTCCGCGTTTAGTGTCGTCAAGAAGAAATTTCTGAAATGTCCAAAATGTAAAGTTTCTTTTTCAAATAATGGACAACTTACTGGACATATGCGAATTCATACAGGTAAGGACCTCATTGTTTTTATTAAAATATAAACCATCCTCTTAAAATAATGGACAACTTTCCTTACCTGTACGAATTCCACACATATCCAGTCCTCATTGTTTTTGTTAAAGTAGTAACTTAGGTTTGATTTAGAATTTTAATTTCAACAACCAAGTTTCATCAGAAAAGAAGGTGTCAGTTGTTCATTTATTTGGTGATTTTATGTAAGGGAAGAAGAAACATAAAAATGGCAATCTGTTAAACCAATGTCGCTTTTCAATACATATATGTAACATGCACGATCGAAATATTTGACTAAGTTGGACAAAAAGTATACTTTTTATTTACTTTAAGCGCACGGCAAAACAAACAAAAAAAAATCCAAGAGGATGGGCAATATTTATGTTTGCATGTTTATATCCATGAAGTTTCAAACTAGCTCAGTTTAATGAAACTTCATGGATATAAACATGCATTAAACTGAGCTAGTTTGAAACTCCATGGATATAAACATGCATTAAACTGAGCTAGTTTGCCGAACGGAAATTCCAAAGTTCGAGCTTACGATACGTTGATGAACACACTATGTGCTTTCTGCTATAGGCAAGATATAAATATTACAGTCAATTCCGCTATTCATTTTAGAGTAGCGTGAAGGCAGTGGATGCTGCTGACCGGTTGACCTCCCTCTGGACAGTTCCGTTCACGCAAAAGCTGCATTAATCGAAGAAGAGAAAACACTCAGCAATCATGATAATTAAAATATAGAAGTTATTTACAGAGTGGTTTGAATTTCGCGCAAAGCTACACGAGGGCTATCTGCGCTAGCCGTCCCTAATTTAGCAGTGTAAGACTAGAAGGAAGGCAGCTAGTCACCACCACCCACCGCCAACTCTTGGGCTACTCTTTTACCAACGAATATTGGTATTGAACGTCACATTATAACCCCTCCCCCCACGGCTGAAACGGCAAGCATGTTTGGTGGGACGGGGATTTGAACCTGTGACCCTCAGATTGCGAGTCGAGCGCCCCCTAACCACCTGACCATGCTAGGTAGGGAAGACTAATAAAGCTTTTATTACTCAAATGTTTGTTTTAGAACAAAGTCACATCTGTTTACCTGTCGTGCCCAACGCGGGGAATTGAACTTCGAATTTTAGCGTTGTAAGTCCAGAAACTTACAGCTGTCCCATCGAGTGTACTCTTGTGCCGTTCAGGTTTAAAACACCTGATACAAAAAAAAATTAATTAATCTAGCCCTCTAGTGGCCATATTTTATATTTATAAAGCGTCGACTTTCAAGGATATTCCGAGGTTATTGATAGTCTACTTAAGTTGCACAACTATAACAAACAAACACACATTTTTTTTTCAAAAAATATCACAATTATAATTAAAAACTCAATCTGATTTTCTGAGAAAATTTCGATTTTGTAAAAAAAAAACTAATCCAAAAATGTAATTTGTTTTCCGACATTTTTTATGGTATAAAATGTTTGAAAAAATTGTTATTTCTTTCCATTAAGATTGTATATTTTCTCCTCACTTTTCCTAAGAAGGGAGACATTTTGATTGGTTCACGATTCTGTTTAAAACTGAGATGTAACTAACAGCACTATCTGAGTAGCCCCCCCCCCCACAATACTGGGTATCCGGACTATGAATCCGACTATTCGTGGTGGTTGCAAATATGCACTACGATCTTTGAAACTTGCCTCTCAGTGGCACAGCTGTATGTCTGCGGACTTACAACGCTAGAAAGCGTGTTTCGATACCCGTGGTGGGCAGAGCACAGATAGTCCGTTGTATAGCTGTGTGTTTAATTCCAAACAAACAAATATTTGAAACTGTGGTTCTACTATTTGGTAAAACAAGAGTAGTCCAAGAGTTTACGATGTGTGCTATTGATTAACTGCCTTCTCTCTAGTCTGTCAGTTTAAAATTAGGGTCGGGTAGACGCAGATGGCATAAAATTCCAAATAAGTTACAGTTACGTCTTTACTACAAACAACAACAGCAAAACATCACTAGAACTACCAGAAACTAATAATGAACGTTTTTTTTTCTTGTAGGGGACAAACCTTTCAAGTGCACATTCGAAAATTGTGGGAAGGCCTTCGCACGAAATGAGGAGCTAACACGACATCGGAGGATCCACAGCGGTGATAAGCCTCACGAATGTATGGTTTGTAAAAAACGTTTTGGCCGCAAGGATCATCTCAGCAAGCATCAAAAAACTCACTTGAAAACTTCGGAAAAGAAAACTCATTTTTGCAACTTTCCAGATTGTGGTCATATGTACACCAGGTCAGACGCACTGACCCGGCACCAGTACACTGCCCATGGGCTACGAAGTCAAAGTTCAATAACGCAGTATCAAAATTATAAAGAGAGTGACGTCTTCTCGTTTTAAAAACATAAAAAAACGTGGTGGCGAAAGGGCGAAAAGGGCGACATGAGGCTCAGGAATTAAAGTGAAGGGTGCAGTTTTGAAATGGTCAACCAATCGAAATGGTCAAACAATACCACCTTCTGACTTTCAGATAAAACTCCATAATTAAGATTAAGAAAACATTTGAAATATAAATGATATTTAATCTGTGATAAAAAAAACAGAGCTACAAGGATTGCAGGGCTACAAAGATTGCAGCTCTGAGGATTGCAGAGCTACAAGTTGTTCATTAGAAAAAACACCTTATGACCTACATGTAGATGCTAATAGATACGTTTCTGATTCATTATTCTCTTACGATGTCCAGCAGTCTTTTCCAAACATTTAGACGATGGGAATCTTTATCTGAAAAAAAGAGTCGTTCTGTGGTATTCGCCTTAAGAGGCTCTGCGGTAAACCTGTAGGCTGATAACACTAAAAATCTGGTTTCGACACCCGCGGTGGGCTGAACGCCGTAGCTCTATGTGTAGCTTTGTGCTTAACAACAATAACAAAACAAAAAAAAACTTCGTAATTTTCTTTACATTTCTATTTACACTTTCTCTGGTTTCGTTGTTTTTCCGTCTTCTTAAAATCGTCTAAAATTAAAAACTCTGTATATCTAGAAAACTTAAATGAAGATCTAAGATCATAGAGTAATATTTTAACCACCACCTAGTGGAATATTTCAGAACTATCATGGAACACGCACACAAGTAATGAAGTCTTTCTAAAGAAGGCGACAACAGAAACATATGTTTTATAGGACATATCAATGGAAAAGGAGGCACTGAAAACATCATTATGACAGAAAAAAGTCCCAGGAAAGAACAGTAAAGGAAGACAAAGACAGGTAGGTGTCAATTGCCAAGAAACTAGGAATTGGCAATATAGAACTGATTAGAGCTAACGGGAGACAGGGATCAGTGGACGACCATTCTCACCAACGCCCTAGATGGGCGTGGTACTTAGAGAGAGGGAGAGATTAGAAAGTTTGGATATTAAACTTGTGTAAAGAATGTGATTTCTTTTCCTTAGTTACATCGTCAACACTAATTTTTGTGATAAAAGAAAAACTTGCTGGACCTGATATCAAAGCATCAGCTGGTTTGTTTGTTTGTTTGAAGTTAAGCACAAAGCTACACAATGGACTACCCTTGCTCTGCCCACCACGGGTATCGAAACCCGGTTTCTAACGTTGTAAGTCCTCAGACATACCGCTCAGCCACTGGGGGGGGGCGCATCAGTCTTGCAAGTAACACAAATTAGTTTTAAAACTATTTAAAGAGTTTCAAAGAAACTAGCGAGTATGTTATACTATAGTTCAGAGGAACTTAATTAGGAATTCTAAGTTGCCAACTTGTAAATTAAAAAAAATAATAAACTTTTAAAACAAGCCCATAATAAACAGTCTATTTACTCATGTACCAACGAGTTATGGTGAATTCAAATTTTGATTAATAAAAACTAAGTATTGTATTGTGTATCTTGGGGTTTTAATTGTATGTCTTAGAACTGCCAAAAAGGTCATTATCGAAAACAGCGAGTTTGGTAAGGTTTTTCACAGCTTAAGACTCAAGACCCATAGGGATGTGAATCAGGGGAACAGTCCCCCCCCAATTTTTAAGGGGGGGTGTTTTTGGCTGAAGAAACAAGTAACAAAAATAGCTATGTTGGATCATCATAGATTCATTCCAAAGAAAAATGTTAAATTATAAAATTCGAATATTCTTACACTAAAAATTTCATTTCATTCGGCCCGGGTTATCCCTTGGCTTATCTAAGTAGCAAGTTGAGCTTTAAAAAAACACAAAATGAGTGTTAATCCACCTAAAAAAAACCTAAAAACACACTCATTATTCCATTACACTTGTTCTTTCAGAAGGTCAGAAGTAACGGGAAATCGCTTCTAGATTTAGAAATTTTCTGATGAAACAAGACTTTCCTTCGTGGGCCGGCGAAGTCCCCTCCTCCCCCTCAAAAAAAAAAAAGAAAGAAAGAAAACGCTCACGTATTTGGCACTTATCTTCGGCGCAAATTTACACAAGGGGCTATCTACGCTGCGTTCACCATAGGTGATCGAGTCCTGGATTTTAAAGTTATAAGTCCTGAAACTTCCTGCTGACCCACTGGGAGAACTCCATCTTCATCAAAGTCAACATCTATGTCTTGAATTGACTGGTGACTGTATACGAAGTAACTTCACAAGCTTAATGCTGTAAAGAAGAAGAAAAAAATGCTCATTTTACAAGACAATGATTTTTTTTTCTCTTAAAATATACATACACGTATTTATCTAGCATGGATTCTAAAACCAGATAAAACAAAAATTTTATTTCGCGTTAGCTTATCAGTAAGATTCCTATTTATATATGTGTGCATATGAGTAACTGATATTGCAAGTCACGTGATGATAAACTAGACAGTACAGCCCCATTGGATATGTTTGTTGGAGATAAAATTGCCACCTGGAGGCTAATTCATAACGTAATTAAAAATAACCGCTTTTATCATTTACTGTTTTGTAGATCATATCTTGTTTAATTACCGGAACGAACTTTGTAACATTTATGATATTACTTGGCTTTAAACCGATATTCTTGGTCCAAAACCGTCTCATTTTAGCCTCGAATATCAATATCCATTTATAAAGTATGAAAATCCAATTCATGTTGCGCGATTTTTTGTCTATGAGGACGTTACAATTTTGAAGCCAACGTGACCAAACTTCACAGGGGGACTCGGTGTTCTTATCTATATAACGAAGGGGAGATAAAATGCGCCCTTAAGGCATGAAGGGGGCCTAGGAATAAGTTTGCAGGACCGCTCTGGTATCAGATATTGTGTTCTTAGCCCCCTTGGGATTCCAGGGGGTTTCATTTGTTGTTGCTAGTGGTAAAACAAATAAGAATTTAGGTTGTATCTATAGAAATACTGAATACAAGTCTAAAGAGGTTATGATGTCATTGTACAGGTCACTGGTTAGGTCAAACTTGAAGAACTGTGTTCTTCAGTCTTGGGTTCCTTACCTTAGAAAGGACATTAAATTCTTGAAAAGGTTTCAGAATTAAGCTAATAGGCTGATACCTGAGATGAAAAAAAATGACCGTAAAATGATAATTTAAGACCTCTGAAACTCACAAATTAGAAGGTCTAATCTTGTCTCACGTGCTCAGGTACCAAGTGTAGATGCTATAACGGGTTTTTTCGTCAGGTGCGGACCTCCTTGAAGTAGCTATAGAAGCCATTTGGAATAATCGAGAAGCTTCATCAATACATGGAGACCTCAGTGAATCATGAGGGGACCTCTCAACCCCACCATGGAGCGCGAAAATTTTATCCTAGTTCTATGTTAACACACATTATGTTTTATTTTGTTTATATCAACGATTTCTACCCCCCCCCACTAGTTTTAAAACTAGTAAAACTAAACTAGGCGTTTAGTACCGTACCAAGAGGTGGGAAAGTACTTAGGCATGATGGGGGGGGGGGTTAAGGGTATGACTTCAGGGTTGTTGATCCAGAATCTGTAATTTAATTTTGTGTTCTTGACCCTTAACCTTAGATATCCCGGGGGGGGGGGTTGTCTCGTTTGAAACTATTTGTACTCCTACTCACAAGCTAGCGGAACCAAAAGTGACAGAAGTACCACGGACGGATGTTGTTTTCGGGTTCAAGTATTCTAGAGGATAAGACCTCTACTAGTTAAATACGGTTTTATAAACACAAGTTTATAATTCATGATGTTTAAGATGGTAATTGTCATATCGAAATATCAAAGAAATACATAGTTGAACATGTCAAAATAACAAAATATAAATAAATAAATTATCATGTCGAAAATAAATATAAACATATATTAAATGATTTATATAGTTCTTGTATAAAATCTAGGCTTAGTAACAAAACGCTTTACTAGATGCCGCCACAAGAACTAATTTTTGTGAATAATTTGAGAAGCTGCTACGCGTTTGGGATTTATTCAAGTATGAACAGGTAGGAAATAGTAAAGCTAAAAATATTAGAAGTTTATCTTAAAAGGAATAGTGCCGAAAAGAGAAAGGTGTTATGATTACAGAAGATCGCACAACGGCCATCTGTACATAGCCGTTTCCAATTTTGAGATGTCAGGCAAAACGTAAAGCAGTTAGCCAACAATTCTTGGACTACTATTGCATGACCAAAATATAGGTATTTGATCGTTACTCTTATAATGCACTCACGGCTTTAAAGTACAGAACGCGTTTTTGTGGCAACGATACGCAAACCATGGACCCTAGGATTTATAGTCTGAGCACGTTAACCAATAGGCTATGCCTGATCATAAATGTAGCTAATGTAGATATATTGAGTCCAAAAGGAGCAGAACTCCGTCATTAACGATCATGTATAGTAAATCGTGATTCCCTTGTCGAACACAATCGGGCCCTGGTATGGCCCATGCAGGGTACTCGACTCGCAATCTGAGGGCCGCGGGTTCGAAACCCTGTCCCACCAAACATGCTCGCCCTTTCAGCCGTGGGGGCGTTATCATGTTACGTTCAATCCCACTATTCGTTGGTAAAAAGAGTAGCCCAAGAGTTGGCGGTGATGACTAGCTGCCTTCCCTCTAGTCTTACACTGCTAAATTAGGGACGGTTAGCGCAGATAGCCCTAGTGTAGCTTTGCGTGAAATTCAAAACAAACAACCGTTAAAGAAGAACTTAGTTAGATCAAGAAAATTGACGCAACTTTTTCTCTCTCTCTCTCCATCGGAAAGAAAGACAGAAAAAAAGTCACACTTTATTTAGCTGTTCATCGTTACTAACATCCAATTAACATCAGTGAACATCTTATTTTCCAATACTCAATAAGTTTATAACTTTAATATTGTGAACATTGTTTATATATTTACATACGAAACACCCCGCAATTACATAAGTTACTTTAATGAAATTAAACAAAAATATTTCCAAACACACCATCTTTATACATCAGAGACCCCTAGTGTAGAAAGTTATTAGTTACTACAATGTAGAAAACAAAGCGTTACTTAAAGCATTTTGATGCTTGAAATAAAGTTTAATTCACCGATAAGATGTTTGTTTTAGTGTTTTTTTTTTTAGAGCAAAACCACACTGGGCTATCCGCTGTGTGCACCATGAGAATCGAGCCCCGGATTTAAGCTCTGTAAGTCCGTAGACTTTACCACTGTCCCACGGGGGGGGGGGGGGGAGATGATAACTTTTGTATAGCACTTGTATTTGTGAAAGATAGATAACCGAACACAAATACAAGTAATTTTTATAAAAACAACCACAGCGTACATTATTATACGAAGGGATTTATAAATATCCCGAAATACATAATACAAAAAAAAAGGTGATTATTTAACTAACCACAAACTATACGCCAATAAACCTTTTCCATTACAGCTTTTTAAAAGATATTTATGATGTGGTCCCCCCAGTGGCACAGCGGACTTACATGGCTAGAATCCGGGTTTCGATACCCATGGTGGGCAGAGCACAGATAGCCCATTGTACAGCTTTGTGCTTAATTACAACAAATTTATTTTATGCAGAGCTACACCAATGGACTATCTGCGCTCTCTCCAACATCAGGAATCGAACCCCGGATTTTAGCTGTGTAATTTCGCAAACTCACCGCTGATACTTTACTAGGAAGCAATTTTTAACTATGAAAAAAAAGCTGCGAAAAAAATAAATGCATTGACAAAGAAACGAACGCCGAATTAGATACAATCACTAGATAAACTGCTAAATTAATCTTCTTTATTTAATTTTTTACCTCCTCCGTAAATCTATCACCCCTCTTATATCTTAATTGCATCCTTCAGACTTGAATCTTATCTATACGTTCCGCGAAGCGACGTAAGCGCTCAAATTGGCAACTTGCCAATACATTTACTATCACGGTTGATGTTTTAAAAGACGAAAAAGTTGATGATAAGTTCATTTAGATGACATATCTGTGAGTAGTTTTATTTTAATTATACAGCCTTGGCTGCATGGCTTAAAAAATAAATTTGTTGATTTGTTTGTTACTAAGCCCTAAGCTACAGAATGGGCAATCTGTACTGTTGGTTAGACCTTTCTCAAACTTCTAGCAATCAGAAACAAATGTAGTTCGATAAAACAATCCTTCGGCGATATCATTCATACAAAATAAAAATAAAAGAAACCTTACTATTTCGTAGTTTTTTTATTAAATATTTTATGCACTAACGGGCTATCTGTGCTGTGCCCACCGTATGAATTGAGCTAAAGAGCTAATCTAACAGGCTGGTTTGCTGGAAAAATGATGTATCTTAACAGCTCTTTTAAAGTAGTATTTGCATTGGTAATGTTTTATGATTACTTAATCATACATATATTTATTTATCCAATATATATCAACCACTAGATGGCTCTGAAATCGAAAAAGCCTTAAAAAACAAACAAAAACAAACACCGTGACGCTAGAACCTACAACACCAGTAATATTTCCAACCTTTGGATCCCTGGTAGAGACACGGGGATTTTGTTTTTTCTTGGCTACGAGATTACTATCATAAATATTTAACCAAGTATTTTTTTAGGCCTGGAATGGTCAAGTGGTTAGGGCGCTCGACTCGCAATCTACGGGGTTGAGTTTGTTTGTTTTTGAATTTCGCGCGAAGCTACACGAGGGCTATCAACGCTAGCCGCCCCTCATTTAGCAGTGTAAAACTAGATGTTTTTTTTTTTGTTTTTTTTTCGGGAACCACATCGAAAGTGTTCACTTCTGATTAACGTCACCAACAGTAAAACTTTTCTCGAAGAAGAAAGACAAAATCACTTGTTTTTGTTTCAGTAGCGATGTGTTCAAGCGATTAAACTTGCTATTAAAGTTTGTTTATTCGAAAATTCGTTTTATTTTGTTTAATGAAAAGAAACTGGCTTCGTAACACTATGCATGTTTTCACCGCTTCAGTGAAGTTACCGTATTTTCACCGCTTCAGTGAAGCTACCGTATTTTCACCGCTTCAGTGAAGCTACCGTATTTTCACCGCTTCAGTGAAGCTACCGTATTTTCACCGCTTCAGTGAAGCTAGCGTATTTTCACCGCTTCAGTGAAGCTACCGTATTTTCACCGCTTCAGTGAAGCTACCGTATTTTCACCGCTTCAGTGAAGTTACCGTATTTTCACCGCTTCAGTGAAGCTACCGTATTTTCACCGCTTCAGTAAAGTTACCGTATTTATTTGCACTGTAAATATTCTCATTTTTGAAAATTGAGATTAAAAGAAAAGAATTCGTATTTTTATATTTATCAAAAAAATTCATTAATTACATATGCGCCAAATGTTTTGTTTGCATGTTGGATATTGCGCGATTTGCCATAACTGTTTTTAATTGTGTAGTTATAAACTAGAGAGAAGGCAGCTAGTCAACACCACCCACCTCCAGCTGTTGGGCTACTCTTGTGAGGCCGAATAGTGGGATTTCACCGTCACTCTTGTAACACACCCACGGCCTCAAAAAAAAAGAAAAACTGAGATTTTTTTTTTTTTACAGTAACGGGACACGAACCACGAATTAACAGTCCACTGCTTTCAATAACGTTATGGTGGTGGTGTTTAGCGCAAAGATACGCCACGTTTATTGTATTTTGCTGTCCTAGCAGAATTGCGAAAGTCGGGCCTGATTAATGAGTTTGTCATTTGCATTCTAGTTAAAAAAAAAAAAAATACAGGTTGTGATACAGAGTATGCTATAATTAGCCCTCGTATAGTTTTGCGCGAAATTCCAAACAAACCAAAACCTTTGTACGAATGGAATGATTTAACATTGTTTTATTAAGGTTTTGCTAGTGTGGTCATGAATTTATTGGCCAGTAAAAATGTTGTATTTATACATATTTATCAAGTTAGGGCTGGTGCAGAGCTGAATAAACGCCATTGATGTAATACAGGTATTTATGAAATATATTCATACACTAGCGAACCCGTAGGCCTATGGCCCATACTTATAGGGCCGCTATAATACAAATTTAATTTATTTAACCAAGTTATGAACGGTTATTAGTAGGCCTACTTATTTACGTACTCTAATGTTTGTTTGTTTTTTGAATTTCGCGCAAAGCTACACGAGGGCTACCTGCGCTAGCCGTCCCTAATTTAGCAGTGTAAGACAAGAGGGAAGGCAGCTAGTCATCACCACCCACGGCCAACTTTTACCAACGAATAGTGGGATTGACCGTCACATTATAACGCTCCCACGGCTGAAAGAGCGAGCATGTTTAGTGTGACGGGTATTCGAACCCGCGACCCTCAGATTGCGAGTCGAGCGCCCTAACCACCTGGCCATGCCGGGGCCCTAATCACCTGGCCATGCGTATTCTAATGTAAATCAATACCCAATTTGTGGACTGCTTTTGGGGAATCCTCGTAAAAATGTTTTCACAAAATACCAGGGTTCCCTTTGTGCAAACTTTGGAGCCGAGAAAATACATGTGACAACATTTAAAAGTTGGTGAGCCCAGCAACTCAGGAAATGAGGTTTTCAGAAAATCCTCAGGTTTCCCAGGGGGTGGGTGGGGGGTTAGTTTGTGCAAATGTCGGACCCGAGAAATTCATGTGATAACATTTAAAAATTGGTGAGCCCAGCAAATCCCCAGGTTCTCCAAAGGGTGGGGTGGAGGGGTGAAAATTTTTACCTTTGTGCAAACCTCGGGATTGAGATCATTTGTTTGATACCACTTAGAACGATTTAGGACACACACGCTGAATCTTATTCTATAAATATACATGTCATTTCTGTATCTGAAGTAACTGATATTTCCAAAAGCACGTAAATAATAATTGTTCTAGAAATGACTTTTCTTCTGGAAACTTTCGACTTGTATTTGTGTAACAGCTGACCTTCACGTTATATCAGTACGGTATCACAAAATATTCTACACACTTTAAGCTGTGGGTGCGTGATAAAAATGACAGCCAATCACTTAGCATGGATTGTAGGGTGCTACCGACTGGCTACCTTCCGTCTGATTTGAGGCTTTCCAGTGGCTCAGCGGTAAGCTTGAGGGCTTATAATACTAAAAAACCGAGGCTGGATACCTGTGGTGGGCTACTTGTAGATAGCCCACTTGGTAGCTTTACGATTAAACACACAAAGAAATAAATCATCTGGTTAGTAATTCAAAATTAGGAACAGCTTTGTCATAATTTGCCGCATGGCGGCGCTACGAAATATTAACGATTTCAAATTTAAGTCAGCTGGATATTATTTTCAAGAAACGTAGAATATAATTATTAATAAAGTCGTTCTATCATTATATATTTTATATTTATATGTGTATTTTCTCCATAATCTCTGGATAGACGATATTTCACCATGATATTAAATTTTTCTTATAACATAAATTCAAGATGGAGAGTAAGCGAACGCAATTTTAAAAGTTTTTACTTCCAGTAATGTAATATTGTTAAAGGTGAGTTCGTGACGTTTGTAGCGATGGTAGACTGTTAAAATGGAATAGGAATTAAGAAAAATGTCCAGGAATAGTTTGAAAGTAAAGTAAAGATATCATTTAAGAGGAACGTAGGGGGAGAATAAAAAGGATTTTTCCAGTGGTTATGAGATTTCTTTAACTATATAAATATATATCCTCGCACACAGAGACATGTATCCAATTTCGTAGAAATTACGTGCTTCGCCTGTAAGGGTTAAAATGATTTCTAAATTAGATCTTAGAATAAAGAAAGAAAGAAAAAAAAAAAACGTTTCAGCAACACAAACGTGAGTAAAATGGAGAATTTAAAAAATATTCCGATAATTATCCCCCCCCCCCTCCACTGGCACAGAGGTAAGTCTGTGGACTTACAACGCTAGAAACCGGGTTTTATATTCTGAGAATTATCTGAAAGTTTAGCTTTGGAATTGAGTGTTTTGTGTAGATGGCGAAGAGCTGCCATGAGTCCAAAACTTAAGGTTTCGCCCCCCCCTCCCTCCACTGGCACAGAGGTAAGTCTGCGGACTTACAACGCTAGAAACCGGGTGTTTTAATATCCGTGATGGGCAGAGCACAGATAGCTCGTTGTGCTTAACTTCAAACATACAAACTTAAGGTTTCAACTAAATTTCTCAACTGAGTGAAACGAGAAGATAAAATACGAAGTTTTATCGAAAGAAAATTTTTGATATTCAAATAGAAGGTTTCAGGTTTCAGAGTTAACGAAAATAAAATTCGAAAAACTTTGAGATGAAAAAAAATATTCATATTTCAAGTGTGTCCCGGTGAGACAGCGTTAAGTTTCACAGGCTAACCACTAAGGCATTAAGTAAAAGAATAAAATAAGGAATTTTGTTCATTGTCCAATTCCTGAGTAATGATTTGAATGTGTGTGAGCGCTCTGTAAGTTTAAACTTATAGTTTAAAAGCTGCTCTGTTATCTTTTTAATATCTTCTTAAAATCTAATCCTCGAATAAAAATCATTATTGTTTACAAACAACAAAGCAATACCCGTTCTCCCAGATCAATTGATTAAACTTCAAATGTCCGCGTTGCAACTTTTTCTCAGAGGTCACTGAAGCAGAGTTTGATCCCACAGTGGCACAGCGGTATGTCTGCGGACTTACAACCCTAGAATCCGGGTTTTGATACCCGTGGTGGGCAGAGCACAGATAGCCCATTGTGTAGCTTTGGGCTTAATTACAAACAAACTAATTCATACATATTGTGACTCCCAGTGACACAGCGGTATGTCTACCGACTTACAACGCTAGAAACCGGGTTTCGATACCCGTGGTGGGCCGACCACAGATAGCCCATTGTGTAGCTTTGTGCTTAACTTATAAGATAAGACGTTTCTAACTGACAGGAAGCCAAACTATTTAAATTACGTAATAAGTTGCTATGACATCAGTGCGTGACCGAGAGACAGACAGATACACACTGTGTTTTATAGTATTACATTTTTGGTGCTACAGACAAGCAGCAACACTGTTGTCTAGAAATTGTGTAACATGTGTAGCATCTCAAACATTGCTATATCTATTGTACTCCAAGCCGGCGTAAAGAACCATGGTATTGAGCGAGAGGCCTTGTCGGCACTGGATATGGCAGATATAGTGTGGTTGACATGTTATTACACACTCTCTTCTTTACTTTCACCCATAAATTCTTATTCATAAATTCAATAATTATTTTCTTTTAAATTGAAAAAAAAAATTAGCTATGCGCTCAAATAAAAACGACATGCAAACATTGTTGCTGTTTTTTCATAATTGTTGCCTTAATCCAAACATAGATGGCGGTCTATGCAGTATTTTAAATTGATTATGAAGTGTGTGTGTGTGTGTGTTATTTCCTTCTATAAAGTTTGTCTGTTTCTTGTTCGCCACAAAGCTGCGTATTGGGTAGTGTGTGTGCTGTTTCCATCGTAGGGATCAGACCCTGAATCTTAACATGTAGACTTACTTCCGAGCCACCGGGAGCTAGGAGAAGGGTGTTCTTCTATAAAAAATATGTCTTGATATTAACAAAACATACCGCCTATCTATCTATTTACTAATCTCTTTCACTGTTTGTCTCTCTAATCAGCTGTCTGATTCAATTAAATATTGTTGTTGTTTTTTATCCTAGCGGGAGACATGGGCAAACCTCTACAATTTTATAAGAACATGGCTCAGAAAGAACGCCCAACATAGAATCCACCCTAATAGACAGACACACTCACTTCATTCAGTATTGGAGCGCTACACCTACATTACACGCATTACGCTCAATAAATCCAACGTCTTCACGGCAAGAAATCTCAGAATATTAGCAAAAAAAAACTAAAAAACTCTTGCTTCTACAGCTGTTTCAGAAGGCCGCAGCGACGTCTACCGTGAGACATCCATATCATTCTTTTATTCCACGAAAGAAAAAAAACCTTTCATCCATTTCTTTGGCTAATTTAACATCTGGTTCCAGGATATTTAACGGCTGTGGCCTTACTAAAGGCAAGTGTTCCTGTCGGACTTCAAATTGTTTATGTGCGTCTATAAATATAGGGATAAACACACACACACGAAAGGAAGAATATATATATATAACCCATTTATCATTAAAGTTGTTTGACACGAACCACGTGCCCTCCTACGCTCTAAGCAATGCGTGTAAAACGGCCCATACGAAATGTTGTTTTAATCCTACTACTCTCGTTCTAGGACTTCTCGCTGATTCAAAGAAACGAACTCGGTATTAGGATACTTTGTGATACTTCAATAATTTACTCGAGCCCGTATCCATAGTTGAAAACCCGCGGGAAACAGAACGTTATAAACTTTTATATTCATATTCATATTTTATATATATTTGTTTAAATACGCGGCCAGAAACTTCGCAAGTATTCCATTTTTTAACAAATTAATAAGTGTTAAAATAGCCCCCGCCCCCCCAGTGGCACAGCGGTATGTCTGCGGACTTACAACGCTAGAATCCGGGTTTCGATACCCGTGGTGGGCAGAGCATAGATAGCCCATCGTGTAGTTTTGTACTTGATTACAAACAAACAAAACGTGTTAAAATAATAGTTAATAGTTTTAGCTAGATAAAATGACTCTTCTTTATCATGTTAAGATTGTCTGTTTGAAGTTAAGCACAAAGCTTCACAATGGGCTATCTGTGCTCTGTCCACCACGGATATCGAAACCCGGGTTCTAAGCTCGCAGACATACCGCTGTGCCACTGAGGGTCGCGAGTTCGAATCCCCGTCCCACCAAACATGCTCGCCCTTTCAGCCGTGGGGGCGTTATAATGTGACGGTCAATCCCACTATTCGTTGGTAAAAGAGTAGCCGAAGAGTTGGCGGTGGGTGGTGATGTCTAGCTGCCTTCCCTCTAGTCTTATACTGCTAAATTAGGGACGGCTAGCGCAGATCGCCGTCGTGTAGCTTCGCGCGAAATTCAAAAACAAACAAACAAGACTTGTTCTTTTCCAGGGTTGCTGATGACTGGAAGAACTCAGTGACCAAATTACAGATTAGGTTTCATATTTTATGACTGGTATTGGCAGATTGGGAGTCGAGCGCCCTAGCCACCTGGCCACCCCGGGCCAAGAACAAGTCGAAAGAGAAAAAGAAAAACAGCTGTTTCTATTCCCAGAGGCATAAATCACACTGAACAATCTTTAACACAATTTACAATAAATGGTATGTGGTTTGTGGGGCGTTTCTTTAACACAATTTACAATAAATGGTATGTGGTTTGTGGGGCGTTTCTTTAACACAATTTACAATAAATGGTATGTGGTTTGTGGGGCGTTTCTTTAACACAATTTACAATAAATGGTATGTGATTTGTGGGGGTGTTTCTTTAATACAATTTACAATAAATCAATAAAATTAAAACTTTTAATATTTCGTCAGATTTATTTGTTTCCCCTGTCTCCTAGTAACGGTTTGTTTGATTTTGTAATTTCTCGTAAAGCTACGCGAGGGCTATCTGCGCTACCCTTCCCTAATTTTCAGATGATAGCCTAGAGGGAGCTAACAAGTGAATGTTACCCACAGCTATATCATGAGCTACTCTTTTATCAATTAACAGTGGAATTGACCGTCACATTATAATGCTCCCACGACTGAAAGGATGTGTAAGTTTGGTGATGTGACTCGAACCCGCGACCTGCAGATTGCGAGTCGAACCCCCAAACCATCAAGCTTTTCCTGGTAATAAAAAAATGACCGGTCGCGAAAATTTTAAAATAATTTCAGCGATATGTATTGTTAAGTTTCGGGGTGTGGGCAATAATATTCGCATAGAGGGCGCTCATTTCTACTCTATCCATTAAATTACCTCAGCATAGATTGTAAAGAGACTTCATTATGTTATTTCTACA
>NW_013668431.1:30753-41261 GCF_000517525.1 Limulus polyphemus | reverse complement strand
ATGGTTATTACCTTAGTGGGATCCACTATCCCGACGTTTATTGCCTTAGTGGGATCCACTATATAGGTCTATTATCCTAGTGAGATCCACTATCTAGACGTTTATTATCCTAGTGAGATCCACTATCTAGACGTCTATTATCCTAGTGAGATCCACTATCCCGACGTCTATTATCCTAGTGAGATCCACTATCTAGACGTCTATTATCCTAGTGAGATCCACTATCCCGATGTTTATTACCTTAGTGGGATCCACTATATAGGTATATTATCCTAGTGAGATCCACTATCTAGACGTTTATTATCCTAGTGAGATCCACTATCTAGACGTCTATTATCCTAGTGAGATCCACTATCTAGACGTCTATTATCCTAGTGAGATCCACTATCTAGACGTCTATTATCCTAGTGAGATCCACTATATCGACGTTTATTATCCTACTGAGATCCACTATATCGACGTCTATTATTATTACCTTATTATTTATTACCTTAGTATACTAGTTTACCATCACTATAAATGTTTCTTTGTTATTAAGCAGAAAACTACACAATGGACTATTTGTGCTGTGCCCACCACGAGTATCGAAACCCGATTTTTAGCGTCGTAAGCCGAAGACTTACCGCCGAGCCACTGGGGGATAGGCACTGTAACTTCATTGGAAGACCAATATGATCAGCCATTTTAAAAAGTTCACCGTCAGGGGAAGGAAGATTAAACAAAACGTCATTGTTCGAACCTTGGTTTAATTAAAAGAAATGTTTTTGCCGCTCTTTGACTCGAAACTTAATGATTTATTTCCTCTAGCACTATGTTCCTTATCATCTCCTCTACGAAGAAAAACATTGCTGGTCTGATTAACGTCACGACCCGAGAAAACTGCCAGTAGAAGAGTTTAATTATAGAAAGACGATTATCACTAATGGTAGCAGGAGTGGGAAAAAAACAAAAGATAAAATGAAGGATAAGAATGAATGGGAAACAAACGGTTATAAATATAGCATTCAAATCACCTGTATTTCATTGTTCAGTTTAGTATGATTTATTGGGGGGGGGGGTAGGTATAAAAGTGTTTGTTGGCATCTAGTGTAAAATGATCAAAATTTACAAATTTCGTTTGTCAATTCCCAAATTGGGTTGTTTTCGAAGCACAAAGCCACGCAATGGGCTATCTGTGCTGTGCCCACCACGCGTAGAGTAAACCCGATTTTTAATGTTGTAAGGTTATTGACTTAACGCTTAGCCACTAGAGGGCTCCAAACTATAGGTTTTAAAACGAAAACAGCTTTTCGGTTCAGAAGATGAATTTGTTTAATGGTTTGAAATCATAAGATTTACTTCTCAATTCAGTAAAAAACGTAATATATATATATATAGGTAATTGTATGAAAATCACCTTAACAGAATACATTTTAGAATTGGTTATCCATAACCTTAAAGTTACCAAAAGTGGGTTCTAATTTTAACCTGACTGTGGCTCTCTTTTCTAAAATTGTGTGTTAATTAATTTGTTTCACAATAGCGACGGAAGCCAGTCAACCCTTGGACTACTCTTGTCTGACCAAATACTGTGATATGACTGTCACTCTTGCAGTACATCCATGGCCTAAAAGTGCGGATCGTGTTTTCGGGGCAACGGCATGCGAATGAATCCTCAGTTAAAATCCCGGCGTGCTAACCACTATGCTACGCTCGGCCCATTTATACAGAAATAAAAATAACTCCGTGTTGATGTCAATCAATGCTTTTAAACAAAAGATCAGAATAACTTTGCAATGTGACTCATAAAGTATTTTTAGTCGCGGCATAACGGCTCTGAGTTTTTTGTGGTTTTTTTCAAGTACAAACTTTTAACTCATAGCTCTATCTCTTGACCGATTTGAGATCTAACTACAGCCACGGCTTCTGAGGATTCCCTCTGGTTTAAATAATAATAAAAACATTGATAAAATGCTATAATTAGATAAATTCTATACTTAAAAAAATGTCATAATTTTATGTACATTTTGTAATTAAACAAATCTCAAAATTTCAGTTAATTATTTCACTATCATCTCAGTTATACATTAGACGTTATTGTTGATAACGTGGGTTATCAGGTGGGTTAGGGTGATCGACTCGGAACCTGCTGGTCGCGGGTTCGAATTTCCGTCACCAAACATACTCGTCCTTTCAACCGTGGGGGTCGTTATAAAATGATTGTCATTACCCCTATTTGTTCATAAAAGGGAAGCCCAAAAGTTGGCGGTGGGTGGTGTTGACTAACTACCTTCCTTCTAGTCTAGCACTGCTAAATTAGGGACGGCTAGCCCAGATAGTCCTCGAGTAGGTTTACGTGAAGTTCAAAATAAACCAATACTGTTGATATTGAGGTTCAAATGAAAAAAAAAATGCATTAAAATATTTGACATGCGCACTAAGCACTTATGTTTAAAAATCAGGAAATTTGTTGGAAAGCTTTTCATGGCAAAATTTAAACATCCAATAAGATACACCACATTCATGACGTAGATTCACAGAATACAAAACGGATGTGACGTATATTATTTACTATCACTCTTTTAATAACGTTGATGATCTAGAAAAAAACAACAACAACGTTTTGACTTAAATTTAATTTAAGATTTAGCATGATATTCTCAGACGTTCGAAAATCACTATCTATTGGGGGAAGGCAGCCAGTCAACATCCCCCACCGCCAACTCTGGGCTACCCTTTTACCAACGAATAGTGGGATTAACAGTCACGTTACAACGCTTACACGGCTAAAAGGGCGAGCATGTCGGTGACGGGGATTCGAACACGCGAGCCGAGCGCCCCCTAACCACCAGGCCATGCCGGGTCAATTTTGTAAACAAAATAATTTTCTTTCATATCCTTTGATGATCGACGTGGCAAACCTAAGAAATAATTTGGATATATTCACCGAAATACAAGAATTTTAAGTCTGAAGAGATCAAGCTAGTAAAGATGTTTTCGTAGCCATATTTCTGTTTGGAACTATTATCAATGTGATCCTGAAATTATACATCTTGGCAAGATTATTTTTTTTTTATCAATTAGGTATTAGATTATCTTTTAGCGGTACATCAAGGACTTTAACTGCGTGTTTACCTTAATGGGGTGTTAAAAACAGACAAAAGTAAAAGACTTAGCATTCTTTAGTATAAACTAAGCACGTGTAATGCACGTGATTGCCGCGCTTGGTATGGTGAAAATGACAAGATTAGTAACTTATGATTGGTTGGTTCGGAGAACTTATTACCAAAATACTGGAATCAGCTGACTTTGGTAAAGCAGGAAGTAAATAAATAAAACTGAGTAAAGAAGGTATACACTCTGTAAGTTATTCTTCTCATGAACACAAATCAAAACTGTCTCTGGAAAATAAAGAAAACAAGAGAATATATCGTGTGGTCAACTTGAGCAAAAACAATGAAGACTTCGACAAACAAATGTATGTGACAGTGACATTACTTCGACAAACAAACGAATGTGACAGTGACATTACTTCGACAAACAAACGAATGTGACAGTGACATTACTTCGACAAACGAAGGAATGTGACAGTGACAATACTTCGACAAACAAACGAATGTGACAGTGGCATTACTTCGACAAACAAAGGAATGTGACAGTGGCATTACTTCGACAAACAAACGAATGTGACAGTGACATTACTTCGACAAACAAACGAATGTGACAGTGACATTACTTCGACAAACGAAGATAGCCCTCGTGCAGCTTGGCACGAAATTCAAAAGACAAAGACAATATCACTTAAAACTAATTATTAAAGAGCTAATTACCACATCACTCCCGGTGGCAAAGTTGAGGGTTTATAACGCTAAAAATCAGGTTTCGATACCCACGGTGGGCAGAACATAGCGAGTCCATTGTCATGAAGTTTTGAGCTTAAAAACGTACAGACAATTCAACTGATAATGACATAAGGTTGGTTTCCCTGTCAAATGAGCTCCATATTATTTTTTTTTTAACAATGGTTCAGTAATAGTTATTTCTTCGTTACGTGGCTGAAGTGTGGTCTTTTCCGATCTTCGTGTTTGACATTAAAAGAAAAATCTGTCAAAAGCTATTGAACCGAGTCTTTTTTTTTTTTAGAAAATGCTTACTTGCTGAATGAACACATATAATGTTCACAGCGACCTCTATATCAAAATAAGCTCTTGTGTAACAAGAGGCGGAAATTTAAGCCTTTCCCTCATTTCACTAATTTATCTTCAATTTTGTTACTTCCTGTAAACATAAAGCGGTAAGCACCATCGATAGTTCATTCTGTGGGCGTTCACGTGGCAGAACAAACAATTTAAAAACACCTGCGCGAATTTCGTAATTTCTTTTTTCAAAGAGAAAAGACATTTTATTCAGTATTCTCGAATAAACTTCAGCCACAATCAAACGTTTATTTTTTTTATCTTTCTGACCTCTTTGCTCTTGTTAGTCTATTTAGCTTTTCTAGCTAATTAAAGCTCGCAGAAAAATCCAGAAGAACGAAGGCTTATAAATGGATAATTATGCATATAATCAACGTAACCGTAAAACCTAAATTAATCTGAGCCCCCTAGCGGCACAGCAGCATGTCTGCGGCTTACAACACTAGAAACCTGGTTTCGATAACGGTGGCGGACAGAGCACAGATAGCCCATTGTGTAGCTTTGTGCTTAACTTCAAACAACAACAACAACTGAAGTGACACACGTACGATTACAATGGGCTTTAACTTCCAACAACTCAGGCCCAAATTTACCACCAGGTGGACAAGAGAGAAATCTTAGTTACATTTTAAAATATTCAATATTTGGGTCTTTTTTTTTTTGCAATAAAAATTTGGGTTATCTGATTTTGGTTCAGATATTCTTGGAAAGCTACAAAAGGGCAACTAGCCGTCCCTAAGTTTGAGCTAACTGATTAGAGAGATAGCAGCTTGTCAACAGCACCCACCGCCAACTCTTGGACTACTTTGGTCGAGTATTAAGATATTATTGTTACTTTTATAACGCATCCATGACTCCAAAGTGTGGAGCATGATATTTTTTCTTTTTGTAGCAACGGGACCCGTACCTCGAACCATCAGATTTAAAATCCTTAGGCCTGTGGTGGTGAACTAAGTGTTAAGTGGTAAAAAAGGCTCCATGAGCCCAATTAAAAAATTGTAGTAAATTAAAAAATTAAATTAAAAAATTTATCAACTTCGTCTTTAACTCTTAAATTTCACCATTAAAGTTAAGCAAGCTTAATGGATCATTGTTTTGCTTATGAGCTTTCTAAGATATTTTGGCAAAAGACTATATAATTGTAAATAAACACGGCCTTTTGGTTTGTTTGTAGTTGCCCCCCCCCCCAATAGCACAGCGGTATGTCTGCGGACTTACAACGCTAGAAACCGAAACCGGGGGGGGGGGCAAGGTAATTTTACCGAATTATATGATATTATTTGACTTATCTGAATAGCGTTTCTTTTTTTTTCGCTGTACACCTTAATTTTTTTTTTGTGGGTGGTTGAGTGTGTGTGTGGGTGGGTATCAAATTATAACCATGAATAAGGGTAAATTAACCTTTCTAAAATTTACGTTACATACTTCTTAGGTTGCTTAGCTCTCTCACTCATTGACTATATATATATATACTATATATATATATATACCCAGCTAAATCCAACCAAGCACGATTCACCACAGTATACATTTTTAATATATTACGTCAATAACATAATTTTCCTTCATTAACGTACACCCCCTGTAATTAAAACATTGACTGATCCACACGTTGTCATGGCTACTGGCCTACGTGATCACCTAAGTAAATTACTGATTAGTTACTTATATTTACTGTTATTATTAATTACTATCTTTTAATTATAGCTCTTTGATTCCTAGCACAATGGACTATTAGTGCTGTGGATAGAACCCCAAATTTTAGCCTTATAAGCCGAAGCTTGCCACTGAGCCAGCGGAGAGCAAATGATAATAATTAACAACTAAAATCAGGTTATCGTATAGATACATAACCATGGCAGCGAATGACGTTTAACTGTCACAACATTATCGTTAGGGCTGTTCCACTGTTCTAGTCGTGCCATGATACGCTGTACTGGGATAAGCTTTCATATTAGCACCTATTTTGTTAAGCCTAAACGTTGTTATACGGCTAAATTTCCATTTATGATAACAGCTTCAAACAAATCTAGGAGATATTGGGGCAGATTTCTCGGGACACTTTTGACCCTGGTAAACTCTGTCTTTCAGTCGCCCCATTTTTCCTTTTATCGATTCAGATTTCAGAATTTTTGGGGCAAAACTATCCAAGAGATATCAACGTATACCCCCCCCCCCAAATAACTAAATAAATAAAATAAAAAATTAATTGATGGGCTAGAGAGAAGGCAATATAACCAACAGCACCCGCCGTAAGCTATTCAGTTACTGTTATCAGACCTAATAGTGGGATTTGACCCACCCATGGCTCCAAAGTGTGAAGCGCGTTTTTTTTTGCAGCAATAGGCCGTGCGAACAATAAATCCTTGTATTCACAGTCCCAGCACATTAACCACTGGACTACGTGAATATCCATGACTTACAGTCGTAAAATAAACTAAAACAGTGCGTGAATACCAATGAGTTACAGTAGTAAAATAAGGTAAAACAGTGCGTGAATACCCATGAGTTACAGTAGTGAAATACACTAAAACAGTGCGTGAATACCCATGACTTACAGTAGTAAAATACACTAAAACAATGCGTGAATACCCATGACTTACAGTAGTAAAATAAGGTAAAACAGTGCGTGAATACCCATGAGTTACAGTAGTAAAATAAGGTAAAACAGTGCGTGAATACCCATGAGTTACAGTAGTAAAATAAACTAAAACAGTGCGTGAATACCCATGAGTTACAGTAGTAAAATAAACTAAAACAGTGCGTGAATGCCCATGAGTTACAGTAGTAAAAGACGCCCATAACAGTGTGTAAATACCCATGAGATATATTAGTAAAAGACACGCAAAAAAATGCGTGAAACCCCAATGTTGCGTCATCAAAAGTTTTAATGGAGGGCGTAATAAAATGAAGCTTTGATTTCTTTTTCCAAATAATCTATCTTAAATAATCTACCTTATCTTTGTAACAAAAGTAAGTAACTGTTTTTATATCACAATCTTGAAGTTAATCCCTAGGGACATCTGTACACACGCACGAAAGTGAGATAAATCCTCTAGTATTGAAACCTCCCGAAATAAGTCATACGCCGAGTGTGGCCCAGATGTTAGCATGCCCTTACTGTGGCCCCCAGTGGCACAGCGGTATGTCTGCGGACTTACAACGCTAGAAACCGGGTTTCGATACCTGTATTGGGCAGAGCACAGATAGACCCTTGTGTAGCTTTGTGCATAATTAAAAACAAACAAACAAACCCTTACTGTGAATCCAAGGATTTACGAGACGCATCTCGTTGTCGCGAAAAACACGCTACGCATTTTGGGGACATGAGTGAGCTGTAACAGTGACGGTCAGATCCAAGTATTCGTTCACATAAAAGTCAGCAGGTGGTGTTTTCTAGCTACTTGCCCTCTAGTGTCTTACTTCGAAACTAGAGACAGCTAATTACACACATAGCCATTGTGTATCTTTGCTAGAAAATTAAAAACTAAAGAAACTCTAAACAGTTCGTCTCAGCAGTCTTTACATTCAGTCTCTCTGTGGCTCGGTGGTAATTCTGAAGGCTTATAACGCTAGAAAACGGGTTTCGATACCCATGGTGGGCACAGAAAAAGCTCTTCAATTGTATTTTCCAGAAAGCTGTCAATAAAATTTTAAATATTTTGGCACTAGAATTATCCTCTGATTTTCTCCTTTTTCTCTTTCATCTTCTTCTATCTTTTAATTAACTGTTTAATTCAATCACGCCCGTTATATTTTTATTGGATCCTTTGATTAAAACCTATCAATTTTAATGAAAACACGCCCACCAAGTGTAGTAAGAGATTTTACAGTGTACAGATATCTCGCTCCTCCGATCAGGCCCGGCATGGACAGGTGGTTAGGGTGCTCGACTAGCAATCTGAGGGTCGCGGGTTCAAATCTCCGTCCCAACAAACATGCTCTCCCTTTCAGCCGTGGGGGCGTTATAATGTGACGGTTAATCCCACTATTCGTTGGTAAAAGAGTAGCCCAAAAGTTGGCGGTGGGTGGTGATGACTAGCTGCCTTTCCTCTAGTCTTTCACTGCTAAATTAGGGACGGCTAGCGCAGATAGCCCTCGTGTAGCTTTGCGCGAAATTAGAAACAAACAAATAATCCTCTGATCTTTCCTCTTACACAATTCTACGTACAGGGTGACCCAAAAATTAACTGCGATAAGTTTAATATCGATACAGTTCTAAAGATTCAATCCATCTCCATTGATTAAAAATAAAACCAAAACCAGACAGGCAGTGTTAATTAGATCTCAAATCTGTCAAGAGATGGAGCTATAAGTTAAAAGTGTGTACTTGAAAAAAACAAATACTCAGAGACATTCTATGAGCCGCGACTAAAAAGCGATATCCAGCTTGTGTTAAAGTTTTAAATGTAATTCAACAGTATGCATTAGAAGAAGGAAAAAAAACTGCACAAACACTTTGAAATTCCTTCCCAAGCGAGGTTAATTACTTTATATTTCATTGTTATTAACACCTCGTTGCTTTGGAGGTCAATCTTGCTTTGTTAGCTTTTTTATAGCAGCCTACTAAGAACTCTGTGTTTTCCCTAAAAGGACCATTTTTAATTAACTCTACTTAAACAGAGTTGACATTAGAACATTGGATTGAGGACTTCTGTGTTTGTTAATACGCTATGGACTGGAAGAAAAGATTTGGTTTTCATTTGTATTTCAATGAATTCTGCAACGTTTCCCTCCTCGTTCTTCTATTGGCTACTGGTGTTTTCCACAGGGTGAAGAGTTGTTATCTTAAGTAAGTCCAACATGTATTGATTTTTGTTAAGGGAGTTTGTTCAACTTCGTTTGCAAGTGTAGATTTGTTATTCGTTTATAAACCTCACAACATCGGCTCAGATTTATACGATTCAGTACCAGTGGGGTTCAAGTTTTATTACTAGTTAGAACACTCGATTTAAAGAACCGACCAAGACATAGCTGTCCCTAATTTTGAGATTTTCCACTAGAGGGAAGGCTAGTAGTCGACGCCATCTTTTGGGCTATTGTTGTAAAGCGCAGATAGCCCTGGAGTATCTTTGAGCAAAATTCAAAACAAAACAAAAAAAATCCTTAAGGGCAAAATTGCACAATGGGCTATCTTTGCTGTGCCCACTGGTGGAATCGAGTCCTGAATTAAGCGTTATTTTAGCTGTTTAACTCGTGCGTTCACGTCTTTTTTGTTAGAGAAGAAAGGTCAAGATTGTATAAGGATATGAACTTAATATAATATAATATAATATAAGGTCGCGGGTTCGAATCCCCGTCTCACCAAACATGCTCGCTCTTTCAGCCATGGGGGCGTTATAATGTGACGGTCAATCTCACTATTCGTTGCTAAAAACGAGTAGCCCAAGAGTTGACGGTGGGTGGTGATGACTAGCTGCCTTCCCTCTAGTCTTACACTGCTAAATTAGGGACGGCTAGCGCAGATAGCCCTCGTGTAGCTTTGCGCGAAATTAAAAAACAAAACAAAAATAACTTAATAAGTTCTTTAAAATGTAAACAAAAGAGAGAGAGAAAGGGGCGCCCGTGCTGACTCTCGACGTTCCTGATTCTGAAACAATAACTATAGTTTCGAAGAAACGTTGTGTGTGCGAACATTATATCAATATCAACATAAATGTATTAGAAAATAGCCAGTTTTGGCACGCAGTTATAACATTAGAAACCTTGACATTTTTAAGGTTCGTTGAACTATGTTAACTTCAATGGAAATGTCACTAGAGAACGCCACCACCGCAATACTTTGGTAAAAAAAAATAAATATATTAACTACTGTTGGCGTATACTTTTAACTTCATACACGACTTATACTAAGAAAATAAACACTGTAGGAAGAAGAAATAGTTCACTGCACCCCCACCAAAGATGATATTTTTAATGTCTGACGCACGATTTATTTTTAAATTATATCTTGAACTGGTCATCCTTGACTTCTTGAGAAACGCTGTTTGACCATTTGTCGTGAATTAAAGAAGTTTGCAAGCAAATAGTCAAAAATGACCTCTTCTTGTATTCCCCCCCCCCCAGTGGCACAGCGGTATGTCTGACGGACTTACAACGCTAAAAACCGGGTTTCGATACCCATGGTGGGCAATGCACAGATAGCCCATTGTGTAGCTTTGTGCTTAACTACAAACAAAACTTCTTGTATTTGTGAGCATAGTTAATAAACAAATTAATACATTTATGGTCTTAATGTCCTATAAAGGTGCGTATTAAAAAACGGAAATATGATAAGTTACTGTTCGTTGAATTGTTTGTTTTGAATTTCGCGCAAAGCTATACGAGGGCTAT
>NW_013668431.1:27757-29787 GCF_000517525.1 Limulus polyphemus | reverse complement strand
TGCGCTAGCCGTCCCTAATTTAGCAGTGTAAGACTAGAGAAAAGGCAGCTAGTCATCACCACTACGCACCGCCAACTCTTGGACTACTCTTTTACCAACGAATAGTGGGATTGACCGACACATTATAACGCCCCCACGGCTGAAAGGGCGAGCATGTTTGGTGGGACGGAGATTCGAATCTGCGAACCTCAGATTGCGAGTTGAGCACCCTACCCACCTGGCCATGCAGAGCCAGGTTCGTTGAATTAAGAAAGGTAAAACATATTTACGCTACTTTACACCAGGTGACGCTGCAAGAAAGAAATTTGAGCGCTATTGAATATTTTGCTTAGTTTAATGTATTTCTTTAGCATTGCTTATGGAGATGTAATAGAGTGTGTCGAAAAAAAAATACACGTTCAGTTAAATAATCTGTACAATCATATCTACGGATAGCGTATCCTATCTTAGTATACGTTCAACACCTCTACCGAGTGCGATCTTTTACACTGTATAAGCAGGAGCAAATATATCAAATGGTCTAGTGGTTAGTGTGACTAGACTGTGAATTCGAGGATTCGCGGTTCTCATCCCCTTGTCGAAAAATGGAGTCGTGTATCTCTGTGAGAGTACTGGTCAAGCAACACCATTCGGTCAAACAAGAGTAACCCAGTAGCAGTCGACCAACTACCTGTTTCCAAGTCTATCGTCCCCTGGTAAAACAGAGGTAAGTTTACAGACTTACAACGCTAAAATCCGAGACCCGATTCCTCATGACGGACACAGCAAATAACTCAACGTAGGTTTGCTCTATAACAAACAAAATCTAATCTATATTACAGTGAGAATTATAAAAAGAAAGGCAGTAAACAGACAGTTAATTTAAACTCTAGTTTCCAAAATGTAATAAATAAGTGATTTTGATATTAAAAAAAGGATTTTCTATGATTTCGGGAAAAGGCACGTATTATCTAAATAATACTTATTGTTTGTTTCATTATTTGTAATTAAGCACAAAGCTACACAATGGGCCATCTGTGCTGTGCCCACCACGGGTATCGAAACCCGGATTTTAGTGTTATAAGTCTCCAAATTTACCACTGTGCCACTAAGGGGGTCTCTTAGATATAAGAAGCACGTTTTCACGGTACGTTTGCCTTTCCAAGCCTAATGATATCATAGTTCATTTTAAAACATGTCTTTCTGTCTGACATGCGTGCTCGCCATGGTTCATCAACTAGACATTTGCGTTTTTCTGTCTGACGGGTTTTAGATACCTTGAGGTTTAACGGTAAGTATTGTTGGTGAACATTCGGGCCTAAAACTTTATAAATTATCATAGAATGACCGTTTATTCGCATATAATATTTAATGAGCCAGGAAGGATTTGTCTACATTGTACTATCCAACTAATGTCATCTCTTAGATATATCAGTGATAATACACGTATGTAATTCTTTGATGGTTCCTCACTTAGAGAAGACTTATGGGCTTCTTAAGGCTTAAGAATCTCATTAGTTGGATTAAACGACTTATCTAAACTGTAAAATCACTGAAAAAAAACTATTTTCTCATTCATACTTTTCTACATATGGTATTTTTTAGCATTTTTTGCTCAACATAACGAACCTATATTTATATAAGATTTGAATCTGTAGTAATGAGGCTTCTAATTTATTACTCTAACTTATCCAGTTGACATGCTGATTAAAACATTTAAAATAAGTATGAAGCGCCATCTAGTATTGGTTTCATTGAGTTATACCGATTTCGGAGACTTCCACATCTCATAAGTTACCCTGGAAACGGCAAGTCATAAAGAAAACAAAAAAAACTAGGCTTCTTACTGTGGCAAAATAAAATTCCAGTTGTAAAGTTACTTATAGTGGCAAGATAAAATTACAGCTGTAAAGTTACTTATACTGGCAAGATAAAATTACAGTTGTAAAGTTACTTATACTGGCAAGATAAAATTACAGTTGTAAAGTTACTTATACTGGCAAGATAAAATTCCAGTTGTAAAGTTACTTATAGTGGCAAGATAAAATTCC
>NW_013668431.1:23512-26828 GCF_000517525.1 Limulus polyphemus | reverse complement strand
AATTATAGTTGTAAAGTTACTTATAGTGGCAAGATAAAATTCCAGTTGTAAAGTTACTTATAGTGGCAAGATAAAATTCCAGTTGTAAAGTTACTTATAGTGGCAAGATAAAATTCTAGATGTAAAGTTACTTATAGTGGCAAGATAAAATTCCAGTTGTAAAATACTTATTCTATGAATACGCCACGAGTTCATTTCATGAATGATCTTAATTTTGATTGGCTCACAAAGGAATTTACCGACGTTTAACTGCCTCTAATACACTTTCCTGTCTCTTTGTTGTTCAGCTTGATTTCACAATATTTATTTATTTCAGTTAGCTAGGAAATGTAAGGTTAGAGTAAACTATGGGGTGAGGGTGGTAGCATTTATCCCGTCATTTTTGAGGGGCTATACGCAAGCATATCATAATATCGAGTTAGAAGAACACAATGTCACAGGAAATGTTCCCTATATTGTTAAAACAGATAGTGTCGGGTTAGAAGAACACAATGCCATAAAAAGTGTTCCCTGTATTTTTATAGCAATAAGCTTTACAAAATAAAATGCCTAGTATAGAACAAAATCCACCAAACAAGACAGACGCATGAAACCATAATTTAGAATTGTGTAAATTTCATAGAAACAGTTTAATAATGTTAGAGCGGCATATTAAATAAGCTAAATTAATCATAGGGCTAGCTTATGTACTCTAATTAATAGCGGTAGGTTCATTTAATTAGATAGTACCAATAATCATTACTAGTTTACAGAATTTTTATTTGGTGTTAAGCATAAAGCTACACAAAGAGGTGTTTATAACTCTGATTTTTAGACTTATATACCTCTACACTAACCTCTAAGCCACCAGAGGAGTGGGGCCTTACGAAATGAAACACACGTGAAGACAATACATACGATACAATATCAAACCTTTCAATCCTCTATTCGTAGCTCATGCGATGGTAAGAGTTCCATATGGCACCCTCACTCAATTTAAAAAAAAAATTCATCAAAGTAATATTTATGTATTAATAAATCATATTAATAGTGTGATCTGATAATTTTAATACATTATTATACCACTTACTTCATTAATTAGATGTACAATCTTCTTGGGGATAAACTTTACAAATGTCTTGTATAAATGCACCAAAAAGGCTACTTTTATCAGAATATAATGTTCTCCACATGTATTCACACAAATGCTTGTCAAAATAACGTAAGTACAATGCTAGATAGATATAATAGATCAAAAGACAGAATTACGCTGATGAAGTTGGAAGCGTTAGTTACAATAGGGGTGTCAAAAGGAAATGGGGGTGCCAAATTAATTCCGAACATTTTTTCTTTTTTTTGGTAAACCCCAAAAAGCCACGCCCCAATTTTTCTAATACGCCTCTTAAAATAAACCCTTTTCAGAATCTCTTTTATCCAGGCAATTCTACAATTGTTTGGGTGGGGGTGCCATATGGAACTCTTTCCCATGCGATTTATTTTAAAGAAGTTAGAAGCAGAAAAATATTTGTCCACTCGAAAAGGACTAATTCGCACTCGTATAACTCGAAATATCAATATCACTCCACACTGTTCTTTTAAATGTTCATCTTTTCTATTTACATTTAAATTCGCATATTCTGATTAAAAGATTCACTGTAGACAACATACGATAGTACAAGTAGAATAGCAAAAACAACGTGAAATAACTTAACCGACTTAATGAGATAGTGTGTATATATATAGAGAGAGAGCCGAATAAAGAACATTTCAAACTTCGGGAACTTGCTAGGAAACAATAAGTCTAAACTTCAATAAAAGACAATAGACTTTGAACTGAACCGTAATTTACTGTTTGGGATAAGATAACGTAAACAGTAGTCGTCCTAAAACACTACTTCACGGACGAAAAACAAAACCAAAAACGGCTTAAACGATTTTGTTTTGATTCAAAATGCTGCCAAGCAAAACTTTTACTTTTGTGTATGAGTATTTTTGTCTAGTAAAACTTTAAAAACTATTGGAAGTAAAAAACAAAAAGGGACACAGAGAGAGAGAAATCTTTGGACATATACTCCTGTCGTTCGCGAGTATGTGTAACATTCGAAAAACAAATCAGTGCATTACGTTAGTTTGAAAAGTTTCTAATGGTAATACTAAAATTACGAACAAATATTATGTAAAGATTACATCTAAAACTCCAAGGTCTGATAAACTTTTATTATATTCTATGCAATTTTGCGGTTATGATCTCATTTTCCAGGTGAACGTTAATTTCATTTTATTGTTGGAGTTTAGTTTCAGCTTGTGTTTAGTACTATTCAACTGATGGTAATTCCTTTTTCATTATTCTAGTCAGGTTCCAGTTTATTATCTTATTATTATTATATCAAGCAGAAAATCTATCACGACCTAACGGTGAGTTGACACGAAATATAATCCTTTACTAGAGTCACGTGGAAATTTAAGAAAATAAAGAAGACCAGATTTAGGGTCCGCTCTCTTTTAGTCTCTTCATCCAGTAGATTTAATAGAACTTGCGTGCCCTCCACTTCCCCTCCCACCACCACCACCACCACCACTCTCGCATGCCCGACGGAAAAGCACAAGGAATTGCCTCGTGCTCAAAGACGACAAACGCCAGAAATACGTTTAAACCTTTCACTCATATTAGCTGTTCCCTAGTCGCTCGCTGCGTGTGAGTTCTTCAACCGTATAGCACAAGACAGAGTTGGTACGTGTAGGATGCAGGAAAGAAGTTCCAACCGTACATTTCCAAATTAGAAAACCAAAGAGATGACAGTCACTTCGGAGGGCCGGAAATGAAAACAAGTGATTTGAAAGCAACAAAAAACATATAAATGACATTACGGGAGCTGTAAGCAGCACGTGTTACGGTCCTAGACCTCTGAAATGAGTTGGACTGGAATTTAATCCAATGATGAAATATTACGATTGAATGATGTCGTGAGTAAGAAAACCATACAAGTTCACGAAACACAATTACGTGGAAATCATAACCTGTCACAGAAAAACCAGTTACAATAATGTCTTGAAGTAAATCCATCATAGGACACCAGTAACAGTGAAAAAGGTCATGAAGTAAATCCGTCATAGGACACCAGTAACAGTGAATAAAGTCATGAAGTTAATCCGTCATAATACACCAGCAACAGTGAATAAAGTCATGAAGTAAATCCGTCATAGGACACCAGTAACAGTGAATAAAGTCATGAAGTAAATCCGTCATAGGACACCAGTAACAGTGAATAAAGTCATGAAGTAAATCCGTCATAGGACACCAGTAACAGTGAATAAAGTCATGAAGTAAATCCGTCAT
>NW_013668431.1:17375-22677 GCF_000517525.1 Limulus polyphemus | reverse complement strand
AGATAGAAACACCTGTAAAGTTTGGTTGTTAGCTACTGGCTTGGTTAAATTGAAACACCTGGAAAGTTTGGTTGTTAGCTACTGGCTTGGTTAGATAGAAACACCTGGAAGTTTGGTTGTTAGCTACTGGCTTGGTTAGATAGAAACACCTGTAAAGTTTGGTTGTAAGCTACTGGCTTGGTTAAATTGAAACACCTGGAAAGTTTGGTTGTTAGCTACTGGCTTGGTTAGATAGAAACACCTGGAAAGTTTGGTTGTTAGCTACTGGCTTCTTTATCTACAACTAAATAAGTCCATTGCACCTTTAAAAGTAAGCTATAACTTAAATGTTTGTTTGGTTTGTTTTTAATTTCGTCCAAAGTTACTCGAGGTCTATCTACGCTAGCCGTCCCTAAGTTAGCAATGATATACTATAGGGAGGGCAGCTAGTCAACCAGCTCTGTGTGGATCGAACCCAAATTCTAGTGTTATAAGAGGTTTACGCTTAAACTACTGGGGAAAACACCTTTTACACTAAGGCCTAATTTATAGGGTTTATTCCCCAATGCTACATAGCTTTTTAGGCGTTCAATAAACAAAATTTTTTTTTTTCACGTTTATAAAATTTGACAATTAGTTAGACATCTATGCTTTTACCAAGTGTATTACTTATTTTTTTCCAACCGAAGCTGAAGTAATTTCTAATTAATTTGTTTGTTTTATTTTTAATTTCGCGCAAAGCTACACGAGGGCTATCTGCGCTAGCCATCCCTAATTTAGCAGTGTAAGACTAGAGAGAAGGCAGTTAATCATCACCACCCACGCCCAACTCTTGGGCTACTATTTTACCAACGAATAGTGGGATTGACCGTAACATTATAACGCCCCCCACGGCTGAAAGGGCGAGCATGTTTGGTGTGATGGGGATTCGAACCCGCGACTCTCAGATTGCGAGTCGAGCGTCCTAACCACCTGGACCAATGTAGAAATACAAATCTGAAGTTATATACTTCAAAACTTAATATAATCAAATATTTTCGTAATTTTCAAGTACTTTTATTGTAGTGTGTGCTGCCCTCACGTGGCTGTGCTCGAGAAACTCTTGGCAATATATTACATGAAGTTTCGCTAGTTTTCGAAAAGTTTACTTTAGAGGGGGAAAACATCTAGAAAGTTTGAGTTTCGAGCAAAGCTACACGAGTACTATCTGAGCTAGCCGTCACTAATTTAGCAGTGGAAAGGCAGCTAGTTATCACCACCCACCGCCAACTCTTGGCTTTTACCAACGAATAGTGAGATTGACCGTCACATTATAACTGAAAAGGTGATCATGTTTGGTGGGACGGAGATTCGAACCAGCGACCCTCAGATTGCGAGTCAAGCGCCCCCTGCCCATGCCGGGCCGCATCTAGAACGTCTTTGACATTATATTAGATTTCCTATATAATTTAAAACTCTAGAAATGTTGAAACATTATTTGATGAGTCAACATTCATCACTGAACTAATCACAAACGTTGATTGGATAAGTAATGTAATCTCGTTCTCAGATCGCACGAGTGTTGTGGTGTTTGTCTTACTCCTATCATTTAAAGCTGAGATTCTGCTGATAAATAATAAAAAAAAATAAAACATTTTGTGTGCGAAACTTATTAACTATTTATCTTATTCATCACCATCAGTTAAACATTCTGCTGTTAATTGACAGCGGTATTAGTAGTAAATATTGCGTCCTTAATCAGAGCGCCAAAAACAAGGTTATTTAACGTATTCATTTTGAGCGTTCTGTTTAAGAGTTTAATTAAAATGCTTACGTGTTTGTTCTAGCTTCAAAACATAAACGGTTTTTATGAAAAATAAATGTAATACAGAATCAATATTTAATTACACCTAAATTAAATTCTGTAATTAAATTCTGCATGTTAGAACAAGGGTTAAGCGACGAAGACGTTAGTTGACTTTTGGCTTATTTAAACATATATACTTGTGAATTCATATAACATATTTTACACGGCTGTATTAATCGTATTTTTCTTTATTGACTACATTAGTTTAATGAAATTTTTGCGCTTTGGATATTCATTTCACCTACGCTCATATGTTCTCGAAAGACCTTTGAAGTTGTAGTTGTAAACGCATCATTGCTTCTTTGAAATGCGTTTGAAATGCTTAATTCTAATCCACTTGCGTAACGGATCCGAAATAGTTATATAATAATTTGTTCAAAGTACGCGCAGATGTCAAGTGGTCAAATTGGCTTGAAACGTATCCATGTCTGTGTGCGTGCAGTTGTCAAGGAAACAAATTGGTTTCTAACATATTCGGTTGTCAATAGTCAGTTAAACGATGAGAGGGTTTGTTTGTTTGTTGTTTTTTTTTGGCCCATTTCGTCCTTTTGAAAATTCTAATTATGTCATTCAGTCATTCAAATTCTATGGTGCATGTAGAATGCTAGATTATTATCGTTATTATATATTTTTTTCCTATCCCGGAAACGTGCACGAACTCTGTCAATCTATCAGATCTGTAATTTCGTTTACAGTGTTTTGTTTGTTTGTTGGATTTATAGGGCTATCATCTGCGCTAACCGTCCTTAACGTAAAAGTGATGTAAGGAAAGTGGCCAGTCAGCACCACCCACAGCCAACTGTTAGATTATTCTAATCGAATATTTGAGATTGACTGTCACGTTATAACACCCCGATGGCTGAAAGAACGTGTTCGGTGAAGGGATTCGAACCCGCGGTCCGTGATTGTATGCAGATCATGGCAGGCTTCAAACGAAATGTATTTTATGTAAGAAACAATACACTCTGGATTGAAGACGACTAGTAAAACGATTTATTCGAATATATATATAAACAGGACCAATAACTAAAAATCCCAACTCCCAAGGAACACAACAAATCTTTCTTCATGATCATTTATGTGATCACTAAACCGATCTAATATTACAGTCGTTCATTGGTCACATTTGAAATATGTTCAGAGGGGAAAAAAAAAGTTGCTTGAAATACACCAGTTTCTTTATTTTAGAGCAATACTGCACAAACTACTAGTAGCTCTGTGCCAGACTCAGGGATCCAACCCCGAACTTTAGCCTTATAAGCCCTAAAGCTTACCTGCTTAGCCACCAGGGAGCTGCAATACGACGGAATGTACATCCCTAGAGCCTTTATTCGTATATACGTTTAAACGATCTGATTATCACCAAATACATAAACAGTTTTTTTAGGTGATGTACAGGACTTTAGTGCTAAGTTTTCTTTAGGTATATGTAGCATTAACTATTTGGGGCTACTCTTGTTTTGGTCAAATAACGACATTTGACTGTCAACTCTTATAGCGCTTTTACGGCTCCAAAAGGCAGAGCACGATTTTGCAACCAACGGAGCTCAAACCAAGGATTCGCGGACTCACCACAGTCCGGCACGCTAATCACGAGGCTATGTACCATAAAAACAAATAAGCTATCGTATCTTAGCTGTTTTGATTTTACTTCTTCGGGGCATCCAAGCTGTCGTCAGTGTAGTAGCTATCTTAATACAAATCGTTAATTGGCTTCAATGTTGCACGTAAAGTATCAAACATTCCACAATAAATGACCAATGATTTTTAAGCGTTTAACGCTGGTGTTTGGTATTTTAAATCTGAATGCCACTCAATATGTGTGACACGTAAGCTAAAGAGTCATGTCAGAAACTCCTAAGGTTCTGGAAAAATATTACTTTACAATTCCTGACCAGAGGGAGGAAAATGAATGAGCAAAAGCCCGCCGCATAGTGCGGCTACTCGTATTCGAATTGCAGGATTGTCAGAACAGTTATAAAGTTGTCCCCCACATACGAAATTTTGGAGTATGTTCAACCATATATCACGGCTCGAACCGTGGACTTTCCGATATCCAACCCACCACGTAACAAACTAAGCCTCATTCAACTCTAAAACCCACTAGAATGTCGACTCAAACTCGTAATGCTATATTGGTGTTGGCTTAGAAAGTAACCCGAAAGATTTTAGCACGTGACATAATTAAAATATTAAATAATCATCACGTTATAGACGTACCCTATTATAGATTACGACTCAAACTCGCAAAATATTATCCCTCCCTATTACATAACGTGTATAAAACTAGACGGAGACACAACTATGCAAATTATTTCGTTACATTAAACCAATTTATCCAATTAAACAATTCGTATGAGTCAGTCCAAAGCTTTGAGCAGTTCTCTTTTTTTTTTATATCCCCATCCCACCAGACATGCTCGCCTTTTCAACTGTGGGGGCATTATAATGTTACGGTCAATCCCACTATTCGTTGGTAAATATAGTAGCCCAGGAGTTGGCGGAGGGTAGTGACGACTAGCTGCCATCCCTCTAGTCTTAGACTGCTAAATTAGGGACGGCTAGCGCAGATAGCCCTCGTGTAGCTCTGCACGAAATTCATAAAAAACTAACTCTTATATATATATATATATATATGAATACACTTCTTAAGAAAAATAATCTGCAGGTGGCGCTCTCGTTATATGACGTATTAATAGAGCCACAGTTTCATGTTTATATTTGCATGTAACACTATTGTCGAATGGAATAGTTAAATGATGAACTGCATAATTTTATATGTATAGTTTTCGAGCTCGGTTCGTAACTTTCGTTCTGATATCCGTCAAACGGTGGAGTCTCAGTAAGGGGAGGTTCCACTCTTTTTACATGGGCGAAACTCTGTCGCATGTGCTTCCCTCTGGTGGTCGGAATTGTACACTATTATTAGCAACCGTTCCAAATGGCAGCCTACAGAGAAGAAAATTAATTTGTAGTGATAAATCGTTAAAATGTCAATACGAAGAAGCACAGATTATCATTTTTTCCCAAAGATGCAAATAGTGTGAATACATCTAACTGTAAGTTTGTATATAATTACACTCTGTGTAAAATCCTGTATTATTTTTCTCAATTTTCTGCAAATTAAATAGTCTTAATACTAGATAGTTTATTAACCCTAAAATTGTGAGTTGATCGTACAGAGAGTGTCACGTTTTGGTGGAAACTTTGAAGAAGAAGAAGTCCTCTAGACCAGTAGTTCCCAAACTATTTTAGTTTCAGGCTTCTTTGATCTGAATAAAAAAGTTTGAACCCCCCCCCCCCCAACCTATAACTTTAGCATGGCGATTGAAAAACAGTGTCGTAGTAAAAACAATAACATCTCTTTTCAACGTACTGTACCATTTAATTAATTCAACACAATTTTTATTCACTTATTGTTTATTTAGAATTAAAATTAATTCAGCATCTTTGTTTTCGGCCCATTTTTTGGTGGTC
>NW_013668431.1:12274-16375 GCF_000517525.1 Limulus polyphemus | reverse complement strand
TTCGATCTCTTCTTCGCGACTTCGAAAAACCCAATGAAACTCTCAAAATAGTGTTTTGGTGTTAATGAAAATTCTTTCAAAAGCGAGGCTACTTTTGATCTGAGTCATTCCATTTTGACTTTGATTTGAACTGCAAGAATGGTTTTCAACACGTTCATGACCTCCAGGGCAATCGCTTTAACTTCAACAGTTCTTCCAACCTTGGATTTCCAACTAAAACTACTGTAAACATGCTTTTCTGATATCCTCCAAGTTTACAGTGAGTAGATTAGATGACAAGGTTTTGGTTTTGTTGTTGTTAAGCAGAAAGTTACACAATGAAATGTCTGTGTTCTACTCTCCACGGGTATCGAAACCCCAATTTACAAACGGCAGTAGATTCTTACCAAAATCCTGTCTCATATGGAGAGAAAAATCGTTTTCAGATGAATATTTCTCTGAAAGGTGAACTGATGAACTCACAAGTCGTGTTTTTCGAACACTAAATTTTAGTGTTTCTATTGTTTGCTGGACA
Organism: Limulus polyphemus; assembly: GCF_000517525.1. NCBI lineage: Eukaryota > Metazoa > Arthropoda > Merostomata > Xiphosura > Limulidae > Limulus > Limulus polyphemus. Next base: position 15,861 of record NW_013668431.1, on the reverse strand, counting down.
TTATGATATGGCCAAAACAACCACTAACTTTTGTAAAATGGACACCTGGTTTTAGGGTTAACAGCCTAATTCTTGATTCGAAAGGAAAAAAATAATTTCAAGTTTTCGGGGGCGGGGATAAACTGTTTATGTACCCGTCTAAAAAAAATGATTCATTTCCTAACGCTTTGCCTCATCTTTGTGGCGACCACAGCACTTGCCCTACCACCCCACCCCTAGTGGTAGAGCTCTAGAATTTGGACCTGATGAGCCATGTTCGAACCCGGGCATATCACAAAATCTTCTCAACACTTTAAGCTATGATGGCGTTATAAGAGTGATTGGCAATCACTTAGCGTAGATGGTAGGGTACTGGTGACTGGATGTCTTCCCTCTGGCCATTCCTCCAATGGGTCAACATTAAATTTCCGGACTTACAATGCTAAAATCTGGGTTTTTGATTCCTCGCGATTGATAGAACACAGATAGCCCATTGTGTAGCTTTGTGGTAAAAATAACCACCTTTGGTCAGTGGCCCAAAATTAATGACGACAACATAAATGCAAACAAATAAAAATTGAGCATAACCAATTAAGTTGTAAAAAGAATTTCATTGGTTTTCATACAAGTCGGCACACACGCGCAAACACTATTTAAAATGTATATTGTATTCAAATTGTTTGCCGACAACAGAAAAAGGAAATATCGTGATGAATATGATAGAGAACCATTTGACCCCATTTAACAGGTTAGCTTTATTAAATTAGATTATTTGACTGTAGTTTCAGTTATTTCGTAGGAACGTGAGGTGTGCACTTATTTGTTGACAAGGAAAGTTGAGACTTTTATAAAATGTGTAATTCAAGTGTTCAGTACTTTTAAATTATATAAAAACGTATTTTTATTTAGAGATAGATTAATTAAACTTTATTATAAGATAAAATATTTTTCTGACATGCATCATTGATGTGGCGCTACGTTCCAGTGAGAAAAAATCTAGTATAAGCATATTGAAGTAGTAACCTTTCAAAACGCGAATACAATCATAGTGTACACGGCTGACCACTTGGTGGCGCCACCGACTTAGTAACACAAAGTAAATGTAACACTTTCATGTTTAAGACAGCAGGTGGCGCTCTCGTTGATTGATTTTAAGAGATGAGTCACTTAGCTTTTACGAGTGATTTAAGAGCTAGATTCATAGCGACCTCATATTTATGACACCAGGTGACGCTATCATCGATTGACGTAATTAAGTGATGTCACAAATTTAGTATTGTTTCCCCTTAAACATTTTGCCCTCATCAAGCTTGCTGATTGTAAGAAGTAAAAGCCCAGTTCAAGATAAATAAGGAGGTTTTCTGACCCTAAAAACTGGTTGAATTAAAGTATTCTCCCACCCAGTGACTCAGCGATAAGCTTAAAGGTTTTATAATGCTATAATTCAGGATTCAATTCACGCAGTGGGCGCAGCACAAAAACTTGTGATCTTGACGGTTCTGATGTCGTTGTTGTAATAAAATTAATTCTTTGTTTCAAAACTTGATTAAAGATCATCTATTTGATTAAGGATCATATTTTATCACCAGATTTGTAACACTGCCAGTCTGAAAGTATGATAATCTAGAAAAAAGATAATCAAATAATTATATGAACATTCTTCAGGCCACGCCACAGAGTATTTTCTAAATTTTCCTGTTTCTTCCTTCTTTTCTTTTTCTCCTCTCTTCTCTGGATGTTCACTGTGGTACTTGGAGCTAATGTCTGTGGTACGTGGAGCTAATAATGTCGGTGGTACTTGGAGCTAATAATGTCGGTGGTACTTGGAGCTAATAATGTCTGCGGTACGTGGAGCTAATAATGTCTGCGGTACGTGGAGCTAATAATGTCGGTGGTACTTGGAGCTAATAATGTCTGCGGTACCTGGAGCTAATAATGTCGGTGGTACTTGGAGCTAATAATGTCTGCGATACGTGGAGCTAATAATGTCTGCGGTACGTGGAGCTAATAATGTCGATGGTAAGTCAAGCTAATGATGTCTGTGGTACGTGGAGCTAATGATGTCGGTGGTACTTGGAGCTAATAATGTCGATGGTAAGTGGAGCTAATAATGTCGATGGTAAGTGGAGCTAATGTCGATGGTAAGTGAAGCTAATGATGTCTGTGGTACGTGGAGTTGATGATGTCGGTGGTACGTGGAGCTAATGATATCGGTGGTATGTGGAGCTAATGATGTCGGTGGTACTTGGAGATAACGTCGATGGTAAGTGGAGCTAATGATGTCGGTGGTAGGCGCAATCAATGGTGTAAAATTTATAAAAATTGCAATAAGCCCAAATTGAGCTTCCCGCGTCCGAAAACGCACTTCTGGATTGATTCGCCAATGTTTTTGTTTCTTTAAATTGATAAAAACTTGTACCACATATTCTTCAGTTGCATCAGAAAGACAATCCCGTTCTTCCCATTATTGGATTAGTGTTTAAAATGCTAATTTTTGCTATTATGTTTTTCTTTTTCTTGTTTTAATTATGCCTGGATTCATACTTCAAAAAAAAATATTATTATTTTAAACTGTAACAGATTTCACCAGTGAATCCTCGTGTGTGTGTGTGTGTGTGTGTGTTTGAGATTTTAACAGCGTTTTAAAAAAGGTCTGTTTGTTTTAGAGCAAAGCCACAGTGGGCTATCTGTTGTGTCCACCGCGGGAGTCGAATCTCAGATTTTAGCCTTGTAAGTCCGTATACTTACCGCTGTCCCAATTAAAAACGGACAAATTGACATAATTCTTAATAAACTTGGCTCAATGGTTATGGTTAGAACATCACCAAATCGTATAAATGATTTTTTTAAAATCAAAGCATGCATGTTCTGAACGGAAAGCACAAGTAAACACACTCGCAAAAACACAAACAAATTTATTCACAAGTCGTGGTGATAGCTCAGGAAGTTTACACAATTTGTCAATGAAAACAGTCAAACCTGCAAATAGACTTACGTAATATGGTACGGTACATGACTAGAGCAACAGAACACTTTAACTATACCATAACTTCGTATTTAACGTTCCACGTGTATCAAACAACGAAGTTAGTGTTGCACATTTTGGGGATGGGTAGACTCCAATATTTACAAAATTCCAGGAAGTGAAGAGACAGAGTAATAGTTTATAAAAACCATCACAAACATTGTCAATAATTGTTTGTCAAGCAGAGTATAAGTGATATTTTGATGTTCTTTTAAATCTAAAGTTAAATACTGGGTGTAAAGTTTAACTAGTAGGAATATAGTTGAACTATTGGGTGTAAAGTTAAACCATTAGGAATATAGTTGAAATATTGGGTGTATAGTTACATCATTAGGAATATAGTTGAAATATTGGGTGTAAAGTTACACCATTAGGAATATAGATGAACTGTAGGGTGTAAAGTTTAACCATTAGGAATATAGTTGAACTATTGGGTGTAAAGTTAAACCATTAGGAATATAGTTAAACTGTAGGGTGTAAAGTTAAACCATTAGGAATATAGTTGAAATATTGGGTGTAAAGTTAAACCATTAGGAATATAGTTGAAATATTGGGTGTAAAGTTTAACCATTAGGAATATAGT
>NW_013668431.1:5833-11495 GCF_000517525.1 Limulus polyphemus | reverse complement strand
AACTATTGGGTGTAAAGTTACAACATTAGGAATATAGTTGAAATACTGGGTGTAAAGTTAAACCATTAGGAATATAGTTGAACTATTGGGTGTAAAGTTACAACATTAGGAATATAGTTGAAATACTGGGTGTAAAGTTAAACCATTAGGAATATAGTTGAACTATTGGGTGTAAAGTTACAACATTAGGAATATAGTTGAAATACTGGGTGTAAAGTTAAACCATAAGGAATATAGTTGAAATATTGGGTGTAAAGTTACACCATTAGGAATATAGTTGAAATATTGGGTGTAAATTTCAACTATTTCGTGCATTTGTATCTAGAAACATTTTGCTTTTGAATAAAACAAATTTTGTTTTTTCTTAAACTGTGCAAAAAAATAAAATACTGAGTACGACTTGAAAACGTTAAATAAGAGTTTGAAAACACGATTTATAAGTGACCACGAAGTTACCGTGTGTATTACTTATAAATAGCACGATTAATCCTATATTGAAACGTCATAGAATAGCACGTGCGAAACCGGTTAACATGCAGTTTGGCGTGGAAAAATGTTAACCCCATGAAATCACAACCGCCAGGTAACAGCACTGTTGTGCACGTTCGAGATGGCAACCGTACACGAGAAAACGAAGTATAAGTTCCTCTATGTAGACTTTGACATTCTGTCGTCAATTTCAGCTAATCAACTACCAACTGAGACAGCATGGCGTTTTAAAACCGCGCGAGTAAGATAAATGGACAAACAGAGACTGGCAGATAGCATATTTTAATGAGTTTTTTTATATTTTGAAACAGAAATATTTTCATAAAGGGGTTAAAGTGAATGTTACGCGTTAGAGATGGAGGCAGACTTTTTCTTACTCGTTAGAGATGGCAGGCAGACTTTTTCTTACACGTTAGAGATGGCAGGCAGACTTTTTCTTACTCGTTAGAAATGGAGGCAGACTTTTTCTTACACGTTAGAGATGGAGGCAGACTTTTTCTTACTCATTAGAGATGGCAGGCAGACTTTTTTATGCTGTTTTTGTATTGTTTTTTTGCTCGTAATTTAGACAAAAATTGCTGATATCTCGTTTGTTAGTTATCTTATAACTCGATGACACTACTTTCTCAGTTCTAACGAACTACAATACACCCGAGCTCAAAATTTCAAAAGTCAAAACATCAAACATAGCCATAAAATATCTGTCTGCAAACACTTCTGAAGAAGTAAGTTTGATTATAACCGAGTTTTCTTCTCTTTAAAAAATGTCATTCTTAATGTCTAGATTTTAAATAATAACATTTTACATTTCTACACTACGACAAAAACAATATACGACCAGATGACAATCATATTTCTCAAAGGTAAGAATCCTTGGAGTGAGTAATTATAAATGAACTCGGTGTGTACAGAGCTTGAGAAATCCGAAATAATGGTCCAATTAAAGATAGCGATTTATAATACAACACCACCTCGGGGTCAGGTTAAACTTAGCCCATCATTATCACGGATAATTCTACTCGAATGAAATGCTCAAACTATTTGGTTTGAAAGAGATTCCAGCTGTGGGAAAATTACTAGGGACTTATATCACACACCGACAGATAAGAAAGTCGAAAACAAAGTAGTAGCTAATCTTCATGCGTGAAATGCATTTTAATTTAATGGATATTTGAACGAATTTAAGTTAAATATTTGAGAAACTTTACAACTATAAGTGACGTCATCACGCACTGAGAATAGAATTTCTAACCACAATATAAACGACAGATAACGTGCACTCGTTCCAATAAATATTCCAACGTTCAGAGTTATATGTACAAACTTTAACAGAAATGCTCACGTGGTAGAACCTCCACCCCTTTTTTTTTTTTTGTAAATGCACCAGTTCTGTGTTTGTAGAAGATAAAATGTTATTGACATCACGCAAACCATTTAGTTTATTAACATGTATCGCACATGCGTTGATGAACGCTTCCCATATTAACATGTATCCGCACATGCGTTGATGAACGCTTCCCAGTTTCAGATTACCTTTAGCAATATGAGGAAACGCTGACTCACAATTAGACGTCACGTAAACATACGAGTTCCAAAACGATGTCTGATTCATGTCGAAACTATGTCTGGTTCATGCCGAAACGATGTTTGACCCATGCCGAAACGATGTTTGACCCATGTCGAAACGATGTTTGACCCATGCCGAAACGATGTCTGATTCATGCCGAAACGATGTTTGACCCATGCCGAAACGATGTTTGACCCATGCCGAAACGATGTCTGATTCATGCCGAAACTATGTCTGGTTCATGTCGAAACTATGTCTGGTTCATGCCGAAACGATGTTTGACCCATGCCGAAACGATGTTTGACCCATGTCGAAACGATGTTTGACCCATGCCGAAACGATGTCTAATCCATGAATAAATCTGAAAACAAACTGGAGATATGCGACTGTACGAGGCTTAGAAGTCGTACTGAGACCAGTCCAAGGGGTCAGGTCAGGTCAGGTGCAATGCAACTGACCACAAACTGATTTGAGTCCTAATTTCAGTAATTACCTTGATCCACGAGTAAGAGATTATCCTTTACCTTGGTCTTAAGTACGTTGGCGATACATTTTATTCATTGGGTTCAACATAAAATGTCAGATGGCCAGTTTACAGATTATATCCAGCTGCATTTCGAGAGATTATAAGACCGTTACATCGGAAGTTTCACTGTTACGACCACAACGAAAGCTAGACGAGTGGACTTCTTCCCTGGTAGTTTTCCGGAACCGTGTTCTGTACTGTTCCCTGCGTTTCAAGTACCGAGGACAACAGATACACAAAAGCTTGGTGAAGGCTCGCCTAAAGTCACGACTCCAGCAAGCATAGATCACCGGGTTCATTCCGGAATTAATCCAGCCCAACCAAGTAACGGTGGAGAAAACCAGGTCCGGCTTCACGATACAACTCTCGCCGCATATCCCCATCATGACGTTCGTGACGAAGAACGGTAGCCAACACAAGATAAACACACCCATCACAATCGCCAACGTTTTGGCCGCTTTTCGTTCTTTGGCAAGTTTCGCAAGTTTCCTACTAATGGAGAAACTTTTAGCCTGACGTGCTGAAACTCTTAAAGAAGTCCTCTCTGAGCACTCTCCGTTAAAGCTCATGGAGGCTGAGCCGCTGGAGTATCTTGCCTTGTAGGTTCTAGGTTCGAACATCCCACCCCTGTGGATTCGGAGGGTCAGAGCCGTCGTGTGCTCTCCGTTACACGTTTGCACGAGCTTCGAACCCATTTTGAGACTGCGTTTTTGCTCCATAGCTGCACGATAGATACGGCAATAAGTAAACACCATAACGGTAAGAGGCAGGTAGAAAGAGATGGTAGACGAAAAAACCAGGTATCCTACGTCATCTGTGAAAAGACACTGATAGAGGGGTGGAGGAGCTGTCATGGCGGCACGCCACCAGGCAATAGCAGGGAAAGAGATCAGGGCCGAGCACACCCACACAAGGGCGATCAGCACCCCTGCCTTGGCTGGGGTCATCTTTCGGGGGTAGCTGATAGGGTCAGTGATGGCCCAGTAGCGGTCAAGAGAGATAACGCAGAGGTTAAGAATGGACGCTGTGCTGGCCAATACGTCAAAAGAATGCCATACGTCACACCAGGCTTGACCAAACACCCAGTATTTGTTCATGACTTCGTGGACTGCACTGAAAGGCATGACTACAGCACCTACTAAGCAATCGGCCGTGGCCAGCGAAGCAATAAAGTAGTTAGTGACGGTGTGGAGGTATCGTTGCTTAGCAACTGCTACCATTACCAAGACGTTCCCGAAAATAGTAGCTACGCAGAAGATGGCAAGGACCACGGCCAGGGCAGGATAATGGAGTTCAACGACCTCAAAATCGGTAGCATTCGGCCATACTGAGTAGTTTAAGGATACATTTACATTGTTATCAGCAGATATTGGAGCATCTCCATGCCACGAGGCTGTAATTTCATCCAATAACGTGGCCGTGGTCGGCATATACCACAGCCACGGTTTACCCATGATGTAACAAGAGCACAATTAAACAACAGAAACAGTGGTTCATATTAAACAGAGAAGTAAAAAAAAAAAATTCAAGTCATTTAAGTGAGAAATATGCTTCTTTTGTGTTAGATTTGAACGATCTAATCCTATAGAGATCTATACGTGGTTTCACGTGATCTTTCCTAATTCGAAACAGGAAACGGAAACTTGGCAAACGTGCTAGTGTTTTCAGGGCTTTACCACCAGGGTGTTCTGTTAAATGAGAACTGGTGAAGTGGTCGTCCTTGTCTTGACGCTGTAAATAGTTTAAAACAATTAATAGCACAGTAAATAACAATAAAAAACAATTATATAGACATAAAATATACAAAAAGAAAGATATGACAATATTCTGGTTCATCAATGCTTAGAAGACAAGTAAACGAAACTTAATGACCTAGCGATCATTTCGTTGTCATGGTTAGTAGCCTATATGATCACCTAAGCCTAATTATACGTTTTTAATTTTTTACAACTAGCTAGTAATAATTAACTAGTTTATATTATACGTTTCTCGGCTGCTAAGGTGCTGCCACCTTCAACAAGCTTTGTGAAGAGCTATTTTCTGTATCTGTTGTGTCCGGGATTAGCGTACAGCTGTAAGAAAATAATAATTCCTAATTAAGTATTAGGCTTAGGTGACCAAATAGGCTAGTTACCATGACAATGATTGAATAACCCACGTTATTAATGTTAAGTTTATAAGAACGTTAAACTGTGTTGTTTATAGATTGTTTGTTTATTTGTTGTTGTTGTTTTTTTGGGGGGGATAACGCGCAAAGCAACGTAAAGGGGTATCTACATATAATCGACCCTAATATTGAACTAATAAACTAAACGGAAAGCAGCTAATCAACGGCACACCCATGACCCCTCTAAGAGTGGATTACCATTTCGTGGGAAAGTGACGCGAACCATGAATTATCGGATTCACCGTCGGGGCACACTAACCACAGGCCACGCCAGGCTTCTATACTATGGAAAAAATAAACTTCCTTTTCTGAGTCTTAGCAAAAAAGGGAGTAAAATTGTTGTTTCTTAAAACGTAGCAACTTAGTTTGCGGAAGTAAGAATTATTCAAATTTTAAATGTTTATAAAAAATATAGATGGAAACATTGAAAACGTTATTGTTGTTGTTTTAGCACTCTGCTTACCGTGGGGAATCTAACCCGAGATTTTAACGTAGTAAGCTCGTAATCTTGTCGCTGACCCACCGGGAAACAAAGAAAATAAATCGAACAAAGTACTTTAAAGAGCTACACAAAAATAAAAACAGTTTAGTGTTAGGCAAATAATTTACAAGAGGAACGCAATCAAATTCTGTGTTAGGCAAATAATTTACAAGCGGAACGCACTCAAATCCTGTGTTAGGCAAATAATTTACAAGCGGAACGCAATCAAATCCTGTGTTAGGCAAATAATTTACAAGCGGAACGTAATCAAATCCTGTGTCAGGCAAATAATTTACAAGAGGAACGCAATCAAATTCTGTGTCAGGCAAATAATTTACAAGCCGAACGTAATCAAATTCTGTGTTAGGAAAATAATTTACAAGTGGAACGTAATCAAATTCTGTGTTAGGAAAATAATTTACAAGTGGAACG
>NW_013668431.1:2433-4949 GCF_000517525.1 Limulus polyphemus | reverse complement strand
GGAACGTAATCAAATTCTGTGTTAGGAAAATAATTTACAAGTGGAACGTAATCAAATTCTGTGTTAGGAAAATAATTTACAAGTGGAACGCAATCAAATCCTGTGTTAGGCAATTAATTTACAAGCGGAACGCAATCAAATCCTGTGTTAGGCAAGTATTTTACAAGCGGAATGGAATTAAATTCTGTGAAGAAACAAAAAAGGGGGGGTTATAATTTTTTGGCAAGAGGAATGCAGTCAAAAAGAAATTCTAAAAGCTATTAAAACAATTATACATATGCACCCCCCAACTGTCTCTGTGAAAGGCTTAAGGGCATATAATTTGGGGTTCCATCCACGCGGTCGATACGTCACAGATAGCCTACTGTGCATTTTTAGGTTTAACAACAAAACAATGAAAGAGAAAAGCTTACAAATATATCTAACTTCACAAGATAAGCCTAACGACTCTCGAATTCGGCTGGACGTGACTGTAAGCCAAATCTATTATAATAATATCCAGTTTTTGTCTGTCCTGAAAATGCGCGCGCACGTCACACTATCTAAATGCTCATGCGCATGCGCTTCATTTTAACGTGTGTAAACAAAAGGCGGATGTAATCTACTTTAGTATATATTTATTAGAAGTTAATCAAAGTTTTTTGTTTTGTTTTTAATAAAAGTCTAACTTAAAGTCGTAGAATAACACTATAAGTTTATTTACTGTTAGTATTAAATACGGTAAAGTTTAGTCTTAAGTGAACTAAAACAAAAACATACACAAGTTACAGTATTAATTCAATTATCTCTTTAACAAATATGGGGGTGTCAAAATCTGCTACTCAGTGCTAAACCGATTTGGATGAGAATTAAAATGTTGTAACTAACTAATATGTTACAGACTAGCGGAGACTCTCGAAACATTTTCAGTCAAATCAGATTCTTTATTGCAGCATTACTTCTAATCTAATTCTAATCGCAGGCCCCGGCATGGCCAGGTAGTTAGTGCGCTCGACTCGCAATCTGAGGGTCGCGGGTTCGAATCCCCGTCCCACCAAACATGCTCGTCCTTTCAGCCGTTGGGGCGTTATTAGTGACGGTCAATCCCACTATTCGTTGGTATAAGAGTAGCCCAAGAGTTGGCGGTGGGTGGTAATGACAAGCTACCTTCTCTCTAGTCTTACACTGCTAAATTAGGGACGGCTAGCGCAGATAGCCCTCGTGTAGCTTTGCGCGAAATTAAAAAACAAACAAACAAACAAAATCTGTAAGTCCACTTGTCTTAGGCCTAACATTAGTTAAGCCTTTATTAAGTGCGTCTGGAGGTTTCTTCATATACAACTAAGATGTTTTAGAATTGAATACAGATAGGCCTAGATACACACATACGCAACCCGTCCATTCCGTTTTATGAATTTTAGCAGACTCACCACTGAGCCGCTAGGGGGCGGTGAACTGACTGATCAGTTATAACTAATGTGATAATCTATTTAAGCACGAACGTCTTGTTGTTCCTCGACGCTTAGCAACAACCATACTTTATTTCCTCACGTGACCTAAAATGGTGTTTTTAAACTGATCAATTTTTAAGACACAAGAACCCCCCCCCTCCCAGTGGCACAGCGGTATGCCTGCACACTTACAACGCTAGAATCCGGGTTTCGATACCCGTGGTGGGCAGATCACAGATAGCCTAGTGTGTAATTACAAACAAACAAACAGATATAAGAGAATAAGGAACAGAAGAAAGAGTGGAGAAGAGACCAGTCTCTCAGCTTATAGGAGTGACACGACGTTTGAGCAAGATAAACAAAGAAAGGAATATAAACGTATGCTGAAACAAAGATATTGAGAGAGACAGTATTAGGTATTACGATAATTGCTCGTTGTCTCAATTCGTGCTATTTAAGAGCCTGTATTACATGTTATATACCATACGTATGTACTTGACACATCTTATCCCATAATAATAACCTGCAAATCAAATCTGAATATCGAGCATCTCGTGCTTAGACTTCATAAAAGAACCACGTGATTAATTATCCTGAAACATTGATAACCAAAGAAAGCTTCGAGAAAATGAGATAATTTAGGCGGGTATTAATTAATATTCAACGTATTCGAACCTTAAGTATTTTTGTTTTTTTTAAGAAAGGGGATTCTTAAGTTTTTTTTTGCTCATTAGCAGAAAATGATGAGAGATGACATTAATGACCAACCGGGGCAGACTGACGACGTTTCGCTTCAGGTGCTTTTGTGTCGTCAACTTTCTCGTGTTTCGTTCTAAATTAAGATTGTCATTATAAAAACAAGATATGTATAGTATGTTATAATTGGTTCGATGTGGGAAGAAACGTGGAACGTGCAAGAATCAGCTGTAGATATTGGTCAACCTATGTGTGTGTGTGTGTGTGTGTGTGGGCGTACACGTTTCCATGTTTAATAACAAAGGAAACAAAATGTACGAAATTCGGACTCGTATTAAAGCGTTCACTTCTTAACTCATATTAATAAAATATATAAATAAATTAATAATT
>NW_013668431.1:0-2416 GCF_000517525.1 Limulus polyphemus | reverse complement strand
ATGCTCGCGGTGGGCAGAGGACAGATAGCCCACTGTATTGTTTTGGTTTAAGCACAAAACAAACATTGGAAGATTTCGTTAACTTGCTTGGATAGTGAAAACAGATCTACAAACGACTAGTCCCCCCCCCCTTCTAGTGGGAGAGCGATAAGTTTCTGGATTTACAAAGCTAAAATACTGGATTGAATTCGCTGAGACGGACAGAGCGCAGATAGTCATTTGTATAGCTTTACGCAAATACAAACAAGCAAAACTATTTGAAAAACAGTTGGGTCGCCTGGTAGGCCTGATTGTCTGTTCGTTTTAGCGCAAAGCTACACAACGAGTTACCATAACGGGGAATCAGACCTCGAATTTTAACGTTGTATGTGCATAAACATACCTCTGGTCCATCATGGGACTACCCAGCAGGAATAAGTTTTGACGGTGAAAAAAAATGTTTGGAAAATATTAACACATGTGAAAATAATAGGTTAAACGTCACAACTGTGGCCTTAATTTTGACGATAAATTCTAGAACACATAAATAGAACACTATTTTCGTTATCTAAAGAGTCAGCGACATCTATTGCTCGTTTTATACACTCCTTAGCTAACACGTGTTACTGAGGTCTTAGATACAATGCTCCAATTTGACTACTCACTGTACTACTATTCTGACGATTATATACGTAACAACTGTATAAACAAGACGGTTCCCATTCTCTATCGATGTGGGAATGAGTCCCCACAATGTCGATGTGGGAGTGAGTCTCCAAATTGTCGATATTGGGGAGGATCTTTATTTCGTAGATGTTTAATCGAATCCAAACTGTACAAGTGATTCTACATAATGGTGAAGTGGGAATGACTCAATGTTGCCCATGTCGGAATGACTCAATGTTGCCCGTGTCGGAAAGACTCAATGTTGTCCATGTCGGTGTGGGAAGCTTGCTACAGCGAACACCTGTGTGTCTTATTTTAGGGAATGAGTCCCCACAGTGTATAAACAAGACGGTTCCCATTCTTTATCGATGTGGGAATGAGTCCCCACAGTGTATAAACAAGACGGTTCCCATTCTCTATCGATGTGGGAATGAGTCCCCACAGTGTATAAACAAGACAGTTCCCATTCTCTATCGATGTCTTCACGATGTTGATAGAAAAACTAGACCCACACAGTGTAAAAACAAGACCGTTCCCATTCTCTATCGATGTGGGAATGAGTCCCCACAGTGTATAAACAAGACGTTCCCATTCTCTATCGATGTGGGAATGAGTTCTCGCATCAGTATCTTGTTAACATTTACAAAGTAGAAACTAATTACACACATCAAGAATGTGGGTACATTCGTGGGGAAGTTACCCAAGTTGTCACTTTGGCTTCTGTATCTCTACGTGAATAAATACCCCGGATCTAATGACCTCTAATGTTAAGATACAATGAACTTACTACTTTTTCATATAAGAGAGAAAACATTCCGAGTATTCTTACAATATTGTTGTGACGTATGAATTGTGACGTATGCTGTGACGTAAAGCATAAAAAATCAGTCTTTAAAAGAAAAGTCAATATGGTTCGCTTTGTTTTGAATTTAACGCAAAGCTACACGAGGGCTATCTGCGCTATCCGTCCCTAATTTAGCAGTGAAAGACTAGAGGGAAGGCAGCTAGTCATCAACACCCACCGCCAACTCTCGGGCTACTCTTTTAACAAAGAATAGTATGATTGACCATCACTTTATAACGATCCCACAGCTGACCATGCTGGGACAAGTTAATATGTTTGTACAAATCAGACAAGTAGTGTTTAACGCTGATTGGATGCAACTTAACGTACTAGGTTATGAAATTCAACATATTACGTCATATAAGCATGCGAAAATGTCCATAAAAGGCAACGCAAGTATAAATAACTATTTATAGGGTAAATTTTCATTAATCCTTTAACGTGTTAAACATTTGACCTCTATCTCTAGAACTATAAGTGGACATCTTTTGAAAATTACACTGAAATACTTAGAAACTTGACATATTTTAAGAGATAGATGAGACTACAATCACATCTTAAATAGCGAACGTTTGTGTTCGCTAGAACATAAGTATTCATCTTGTTTTTTAAAACAGGCCAAGACGTTCAAGTTTATCGGTAATAAAGATTCGTCTTGTTTTTTTAAAACAGGCTAAGACGTTCAAGTTTATCGCTAATAAAGATTCGTCTTGTTTTTCAAAACAGGCTAAGACGTTCAAGTTTATCGCTAATAAAGATTCGTCTTGTTTTTAAAACAGGCTAAGACGTTCAAGTTTATCGCTAATAAAGATTCGTCTTGTTTTTTAAAACAGGCTAAGACGTTCAAGTTTATCGCTAATAAAGATTCGTCTTGTTTTTTAAAACAGGCTAAGACGTTCAAGTTTATCGCTAATAAAGATTCGTCTT
>NW_013668430.1:155604-156710 GCF_000517525.1 Limulus polyphemus | reverse complement strand
TTATTAAAAACCTCTACTACTTATCTGTATAGAGCTTGAGACGCTTTAGTTTGTTGTTGTATAAAACATTTATTAAAAACCTCTACTACTTATCTGTATAGAGCTTGAGACGCTTTAGTTTGTTGTTGTATAAAACATTTATTAAAAACCTCTACTACTTATCTGTATAGAGCTAGAGACGCTTTAGTTTGTTGTTGTTTAAAACATTTATTAAAAACCTCTACTACTTATCTGTATAGAGCTTGAGACGCTTTAGTTTGTTGTTGTTTAAAACATTTATTAAAAATTTCTACTACTTATCTGTATAGAGCTTGAGACGCTTTAGTTTGTTGTTGTTTAAAACATTTATTAAAAAACCGCTACTACTTATCTGTATAGAGCTTGAGTGTTATATACAAAACCAACAACGTCGCGTAAAACACAACCACAGTTACATCAGTTGTAGAAAAATAGGAAGCCTTGTTGGCTCCACGATGAACTTATAACCCTAAAGTTCGGGGTTCGTGCCATGTGATAAATACAAAAGCTATAACCCATTGTGTAGCTTTTTGTTGTAACAAAAGACTAAAGAAACGAATAATCTTAAAAATATAGATACTAACAACCCCTCCTCCCCCCCCCAAAAAAAAGCATACATCAGAAACGCAGAAAGGGGTTCTAACACAGGTGCCAAGATGCATAACATCCCGATTCAAATTTCCACGTACTCTTTATGTCCAGTTGTGGATATGCGAGTGACCCCTTAAGTAGCATTAATAGCATTGATAGGATAGTACAATGCTAAATTAGAAATGTCTAAAGTCACCCTAATATATTACCTCCATGAAAACATCCAACCACCCTAATATATTACCTCCATGAAAACATCCAACCACCCTAATACAATATCACATTGAACACACCAACAACCAACCACCCTAATACAATATCACATGGGAACACACAACCATCCAACCACCCTAATACAGTATCACATGGAACACACCAACAACCAACCACCCTAATACAATATCACATGGGAACACACAACCATCCAACCACCCTAATACAGTATCACATGGGAACACACAACCATCCAACCACCCTAATACAGTATCACACGGGAA
>NW_013668430.1:153715-155030 GCF_000517525.1 Limulus polyphemus | reverse complement strand
ACAAGAGCCACAGGTAAAAATTAACTGTACAAGAGCCACAGGTAAACATTAACTGTACAAGGGCCACAGGTAAACATTAACTGTACAAGAGCCACAGGTAAAAATTAACTGTACAAGAGCCACAGGTAAACATTAACTGTACAAGAGCCACAGGTAAGCATTAACTGTACAAGAGCCACAGGTAAAAATTAACTGTACAAGAGCCACAGGTAAACATTAACTGTACAAGAGCCACAGGTAAACATTAACTGTACAAGAGCCACAGGTAAACATTAACTGTACAAGGGCCACAGGTAAACATTAACTGTACAAGAGCCACAGGTAAAAATTAACTGTACAAGGGCCACTGGTAAAAATTAACTGTACAAGAGCCACAGGTAAACATTAACTGTACAAGAGCCACAGGTAAACATTAACTGTACAAGAGCCACAGGTAAACATTCTTTTATAAACTGAGGTATGTTTATAAATTGGATGTTGAACTTAACCAACAGAAAAAACGTTGTTCCTTTGATATTTCTAAATTTTATAGTTTAACATTTCACGAGTGAAAGTATTGTACAAATCTATCTAGAGTATTAAATATAATTTTTGTTTTCAGAGAAAGTGTTAAATTTTTTTCAGGTGACGTTTTTGTTGACAACTATGAAAAAAAAATGAAATTCTTAAAGCATCGAGTTTCTGATGATTTAAAATTGGTAATTGACATAACAAAACACAATAAACTTGTTTCATTCCCTTTTAAGCCAGAAATTAGTAGCCTATTTAATAATTTAAGAGCCCCCCAGTGGTACAGCGGTATGTCTGCGGACTTACAACGCTAGAATCCGGGTTTCGATACCCGGTGTGGGCAGAGCACAGATAGCCCTTGTGTAGCTTTGTGCATAATTAAAAACAAACAAAAAACAAAACAATAATTTAAGTATTGATGTAAAAACTGTATTCAAACGTTCACATAAAATTAATATCCTAATATCTAACCCGAAAGAATCCCTAATAAAGGAACAAAAACAAAGCATGTATAGTACCCCACGTGAATATGGAAAAAAATACATAGAACAAACGTCATGTTTCTTATAAATAAGACACAAAGAACACCAAGGTTAATTCTAGATATCTACTTTAACATATCATCAATATGAAACCGGTCACTAAATACTTTAGGATGAAACTCTTCTCCTACACCAACACAAAATAAAAAAAATAAAGAAACTGTTTCAAAACTTTAGAAATAATCAATATTAGTCGTATTTGACAAGGTCGTACACTTGACCTTAACCTGTATCCTCTCACCCGCTGACACCATTTCCGTCAC
>NW_013668430.1:140079-152751 GCF_000517525.1 Limulus polyphemus | reverse complement strand
GTTTTGGACAAAGTTACTACAGTATCTACTTTGGTACTTTGCTGTTTTGGACAAAGTTACTACAGTATCTACTTTGATAGTTTGCTGTTTTGGACAAAGTTACTACAGTATCTACTTTGGTAGTTTGCTGTTTTGGGGTATTATTACTACAGTATCTACTTTGGTAGTTTGCTGTTTTGGGGTATTATTTCTGTACTCTCTGCTTTGGTGGCTTTCTGCAACTGGTATAATTCAGTTTATGTTTTTGTCTTTCCGCAGTATTGATATTTTTATGTATTCGTTGCTGCTTTGTCGTTTTGAGTTAAACACCCACTTGTAGTTAGTTTTACTGTTGTTTTGGTGAGCGTGTTTAAGGTTGGTGTATATGTACACATGCAAACAGATGAGTATACACACGCGTAGATCGAAAGAAAGACAAATAGACAAAAAGTCTTATCCGGACAGACAAAACTGAAGATCAAAAAAAGATGGAAAGACAGAAATCTTTTATTGTAACATGAGTTATAATCTTTCATCGTCACGTGAACTGAAAAGAAGAGATCAATTCTGAGACCTAGGGCATTGACGTTTTAAGTCCAGTTTTCACACGTTTAACATAAAACAAACAGGTTTACGGACGAAAAAACAGAATTGATGTAAAACAGCATGTGGGAACGATCATGACTTAATGACTATGAGTCCGGGGATTTATGGTTCGTGGTCTGTTGCCGCAAAAACACCCTTCGCACTTTGGGGCTGCGGGTGCACTATAAGAACAATAGGCAGATCTCATTATTTGATCAGACAAAAGAAGTTTAAAAGTAAGATGACAGTGGGTTCTGTTTAATAACTGCCTTCCTTCTAGTCTGTCAGATCAGTGTTTGGGACTTCAATGTACAGATATAACTGCCTTCCTTCTAGTCTGTCAGATCAGTGTTAGGGACTTCAATGTACAGATATAACTGCCTTCCTTCTAGTCTGTCAGATCAGTGTTGGGGACTTCAATGTACAGATATAACTGCCTTCCTTCTAGTCTGTCAGATCAGTGTTAGGGACTTCAATGTACAGATATAACTGCCTTCCTTCTAGTCTGTCAGATCAGTTTTAGGGACTTCAATGTACAGATATAACTGCCATCCTTCTAGTCTGTCAGATCAGTGTTAGGGACTTCAATGTACAGATATAACTGCCTTCCCTCTAGTCTGTCAGATCAGTGTTTGGGACTTCAATGTACAGATATAACTGCCTTCCTTCTAGTCTGTCAGATCAGTATTGGGGACTTCAATGTACAGATATAACTGCCATCCTTCTAGTCTGTCAGATCAGTGTTAGGGACTTCAATGTACAGATATAACTGCCTTCCTTCTAGTCTGTCAGATCAGTGTTTGGAACTTCAATGTACAGATATAACTGCCTTCCTTCTAGTCTGTCAGATCAGTGTTAGAGACTTCAATGTACAGGATACCGTTTGTGTATATTTGCACGAAAACTCTAAATAATCTGTGGCCACACTCTTACCCATTTTCTGCTTTCAAAGATAAAGAAAGATATCTAAGACCAATCGTTGGAAACTTCGTATGTACATATTTACTCAGGCGTCCCTGTTTATCTGTTCGTATAATGTAATGATATAGGACATCGTACCAGTCATAGAGATGACAACGGAAATCTACAATCTTCGCACGTATTGTCTAATTTAGGCGCGGCTATCGGAACGTCTCTATAAATAACATCAAAACAAAAAATACTGCGTTAAACAGATGTCAACTCGCTGAAGGATTTGTGTCACGCCTGATAACAGAAGGGATGTGAATTTGGACTTAGGAAATTTTGAGTTCGAGAACATGAGGTCCACCCATTATTTGATTCTATGTTTGTAGGGTAGTTTGTTTAGTAACTTGGTGGATAATCAGGGTATCCAACGACCTATGAGTGCTATAATCACGGTTATTATCTTGAAGTCCACCCATTATTTGATTCTATGTTTGTAGGGTAGTTTGTTTGGTAACTTGGTGGATAAATCAGGGTATCCAACGACCTATGAGTGCTATAATCACGGTTATTATCTTGAAGTCCACCCATTATTTGATTCTATGTTTGTAGGGTAGTTTGTTTGGTAACTTGGTGGATAAATCAGGGTATCCAACGACCTATGAGTGCTATAATCACTGTTATTATCTTGAAGTCCACCCATTATTTGATTCTATGTTTGTAGGGTAGTTTGTTTGGTAACTTGGTGGATAAATCAGGGTATCCAACGACCTATGATTGCTATAATCAGGGTATCCAACGACCTATGAGTGCTATAATCACGGTTATTATCTTCGAAGGTTTTGTATATTTTGTTTAAACATCTCATAAGAATTTTTACTTTCTTTATATAAAGTTGTAATTTTTTACATCATAAAAAATGGTGTAAAGGAGTAATGAGTTTTATGAAAATAGTTATTATGTTTCCGGCCCTTAAAGATCATGAATTTATCATAAGAGTAATGGTCATATCTTACAATTCGATTAGAATAACTTTAGATTTGGGGTCGGCGCTGTTGACTATTTACCTTCTCTCTGGTCTATCAGTTCAGATAACCCTTGTGTAGCTTTGTAAGAATATTCAAAAGAAAGAAACATACTTCTCAAAAGATTCAACTCAAAGAACATCACATTAAAAAAACCCTTGTCGACGTCCATAGCATCAAAAAAAAACAAGGCTTAACATATGTAGCATAGGTGCACTTCTAGAGCCTAAAACGTCTCTTTGGTGCATTGCCATGTGGATAAATTAAGACAATTTTTTGAAAATTGTTTCAAATACTTTAAATAAGAGTTGTACAAATAGTACTGATGCGAAAGTTCCTTAACATTATACAAACATTAAATTTATATCCTGAGATGTTATCCTTAGAAAAAAACAAATGTAATTTTGGGTGCAACAAACAGTAATTTACTCCTCGAGCTTCCAGTACATGTGGACGAACTATCTCCAAGGTCTGTAATTAGGCGTGTTGATAAGATATGTAATCTTGTACTAAAGTGTCTCTATTCTGTTTTAGTTATAGTTTTCTAGATTTAGTGTCGAGGTTGTTTAACGCAGACAGCAAAACAATTACAGTTTCTGCGTGATAGATACAATTGTTTGTTTGAGATTGTGGACTTTCTATTGTTAATGTGAAAGACACCTCTAGTTGGTGTATATTGTGTCACTAGAGTTTTACAAATAATCAGATATAAATAACACAATGGTTATTTACATACAATACAAGCTTTTATAAAATGCAAAACTAACTTCCCGATAGGAATGTTAGTTTTTTTGTTGTTTTTTTTCTCGTGTCATAAATTATAATCTCTTATTTCAGTAAAGTAGGCAACAGTTCAAAATCACAACTTAAGCACAAAGCTACACAATGAGCTATCTGTGCTCTGCCCACCACGGGTATCGAAACCCGGTTTATAGCGTCGTACGTCCTCAGACATACCGCTGTGCCACTGGGGGGGGGGGGGTCATACTAACAGCTCGGTGCTCTTGTAGATTTTTATAGCGTTACTGAAAAATTTAAAACACATATTCAAACCTGCTCCTTCTTTTATTTATTTCACACCCAGCATGAGGCCTAACCATCAAAGGCACGGAACTGGTCAGATATAGATAAACAAATTCTTACCTCGCCGAGAAATCGATAAGCAATTACAGAGTTCATTACAGACAGAATCTATGTAATATTACTGGTTTCAGAATCTATATAATATTACTGGTTTCGGAACCTATGTAATATTACTGGTTTCAGAACCTATATAATATTACTGGTTTCGGAACCTATATAATATTACTGGTTTCAGAACCTATGTAATATTACTGGTTTCGAAACCTATATAATATTACTGGTTTCAGAACCTATGTAATATTACTGGTTTCAGAACCTATGTAATATTACTGGTTTCGGAATCTATGTAATATTACTGGTTTCGGAATCTATGTAATATTACTGGTTTCAGAAAATATTATATAGATTCTGAAACCAGTAATATTACATAGGTTCTGAAACCAGTAATATTACATAGGACTGGTTTCAGAATCTATATAATATTACTGGTTTCAGAACCTATATAATATTACTGGTTTCAGAACCTATATAATATTACTGGTTTCAAACGAAAATTAAATTTGTTGTGGGAATGTGAAATGCATTAGGTATAATTCTTCATTCCATTAGTTTATTAGTATCATTAGGCTGATTGATACAATTTTGTCGATACAACACCTGCATTGAATGTTATTTAGTCTGTTGTTCAACCTTTATAAAATGTATATGATAATTGTAAACTCATAACCTCAGATTGCTTCTAAAGTTTTGTCAGATCGCGTTCTCTGTAGTTTTAAAGCTACTTTTACATCACAAGTTCACTGACTCCCTTTGTCAACGATTCAGTCACATCAACGTGCTCTACTTTCAGACTCGTTTTTATCAAGAATGTCTCCCACATTTTTAGAACTAGCAAGACCAGACTTGGCTTCTAATAACGCTGAAACTTAGGCCCGATTTCTCTCGATGGACAGAGCGCAGACAGCCCTTGAGGTGTTTTTCGTTGAAAATGAACAGTTCAGAAAGACCGAAATAGAAGAAAAAAGTTGCAGAACACTAAACAACAGCAGATGAAACACAAAATTCTCTAGAGACACATTCTATGTATTTGTAAATTTGTCCGCAAACTTCTCCTACAATTTCGGTGTGATGCGAGAGGTTTTCTTGTCTATATGACCCCTTAATAAGGGGTCTCAAATAAAGGTCTGGAAATATCCTTCGGGGTCGCTGAACCCGAATCTTGTATGTAAAGCTTATATTGATATGGATTGCTGTGTTTTGTTGGGAGGGAATGGTTCATATCCAATGTGGCGGCGAAGAATGAAAGAGGAAGATTTATGACATCATGTGCAAGCCTTCTATGTGTTAATCATCACAATGAAAATATGAAGGGCATGGTCCATTTGTTACAATAATTGGACTTTAAATACAAGAATTCGTGGTTTGTGTCCGTTTACCGCATAAAAGCACTCCATATTTTGGGGCCGTGGGTGGGATATAAGAGAGGTGGTCAAATCCCACTCTTTGATTAGAACAACCCAAGAGTAGGCGGTGGGTGCTGTTGACTATCTGGCTGCCTTCTCCCTGGTTTATCAGTAAAATCAGTGATGGCTATTCGCAGATAATCCTTATCTAGTTTTGTGGGATGTTCTGAAACAAATAAGTAAACACAGTTGAACTGAAAGAAAACAGCGATATTTTATTTGATATTTTTTGACAGAACGAGATTATCCGAAAAATATATCTCCTATATCATATGTCATTGAAAGAGCAGTAAGATATACAAATATACAATCAGCAGAAATATATTAACCCTACTTGTTTTTGTAATACAAAATTTTAGTTATGGTTTATCCAAGAGGACATCTACAAAACTTAACCCAAACGGAAAGATCGAACTGCAGATGATGAAATTATATGACATACTGCCAAGGTCAGAACATACAGAATTAATGTTGCCGATACATACATGACATACTGCCAAGGTCAGAACATACAGAATTAATGTTGCCGATACATACATGACATACTGCCAAGGTCAGAACATACAGAATTAATGTTGCCGATACATACATGACATACTGCCAAGGTCAGAACATACAGAATTAATGTTGCCGATACATACATGACATACTGCCAAGGTCAGAACATACAGAATTAATGTTGCCGATACATACATGACATACTGCCAAGGTCAGAACATACAGAATTATGTTGCCGATACATACATGACATACTGCCAAGGTCAGAACATACAGAATTAATGTTGCCGATACATACATGACCATACTGCCAAGGTCAGAACATACAGAATTAATGTTGCCGATACAGTTCGTAAATTACACTTTCATTTAGAAATTGGATAAAATTAATGAAGACTGGAAAACAATTGCTGTCAATTGAAATTTACTTAAACAAGAAATAAAAAATGATAGAAATATTCTGTTACTCATTGAAGGCCATAGGAATGGATTATAAATATATTTTGTTAGTTTGTTTTTCAAATTATAGTAACATAAGAGCAAAATGTCATAATTTAAAGAATCCCTTCCCACAGAGAAGGAATTTCTGTGCCATCCAGTTTCTCCTTCATCCGTTGTTCCAACCGTTCCTTTTGTTCTGGAGAGAAATGGTTTTTCCAGTCTCCGATGATTCCTTTCCTGAAAAAATCTACCTTGATTTGATTTGATGGATCAGCTTTGTCGGTAAAAACTTGACCTGGAGTTTTTTGGAACAAATACTTCTTGAGTTTTCTTCACGTTTGAGAAACTACTGTTCTTCAAAATCATCTCGAGTATTTCTTCATTTTCTTGGAGAGATTTCAGGTGCTCTTCACCAATAAACTTTGCAACCTTCAGTATATGACCTTTGGGGTCCTGCTTCATTCCTTCGTAGGTAACAAAAAGAATATTCGGGTCATTTCTGTGGTGATATCCTTCTTTCAAATGATCAAAATAATCGCCATATCCAACTTTGCCCAAAATAAAGTCTTCGAAGAAGTCTTCAAAAGATCCACTGACCCCACTAATATGCTTCATTCCCTTCATGTGATAATAAAAAGAAACACAACAATCAAAGGGATTTCTGGTGACATAGACGTATTTTGTAGAAGGGTTTTTTGGGACCAATCTGTAAGGTAGATGAGTGCGAAAAAGACGAGGTGATTCCATAGTTTCTGCTACCTCTGTACCACTTAAGTCCAGAAAAGGAGCAAGCTGAAACAACAAGGAATTAGCAGGGGGAAGTGGTGCTCCTTTATTAAGTATCTCCCAGATAATGTAAGTCATCCAGGTTGTTCCACACTTAGGGTAAGTAACCACGAAAATGTCGTCATCTCGAGGCTTCATGGATATGACATTTTCAATGTTTTCCTTTTTAAATATAGAGGGGAAGTAAATGCCGTGTATATAATTGTTTGATGATTTCTCTTTTTTCTCTCCTGAAGTCGCCATTTTTTGTTTGAAAAAGCTCTGCAATTCGAAATTTCTATAATTTCTGTAAATTAAAAACAAAATATCTCGGATTTAATTACCGTCATTACCGACTAGTAAATTTAAAGTTTTGTGCTATGAATACTTGTGTTTGCAAATATTGGTAGCTTATAATGATACATAAAGCCCTTACTCGTAAATTCTGATTTAAAATAGTCATGTATTGTCCCTCATATTTATTTGATTGACTAACGACGTAATATTTGCATTAAAGTGATTATCCAAAAACCCATCTGTTTGGAGATATACATATTTGTTTATCGACTCTTTGCGACCAGATCAGCAATACAAAAAATGTAAAAAAATGAATAGTTTTTAACCATCGAGCAACCATTTACGATTTTAATTTAGATCATATGTTACTATTGAATTTTTATGACAAAAATTGACAGTTTTTGACCAATTGAAACGAGACCTTATAGAATCACCATTCCATAATGTCCAAAACGTGCAATTAGTTGAACTGACATGTTGAAAAAAAAAAACAACGACGTATCCTACTTTTTTATTTTTATACCACAACGAAAACCGCCGTTATTATTTAACTATATACATCCAAGTGTGGCTTTTCAACTTATCAGGTCTGTCGTAACACATCTGGCCTGATGAGCCCTGGTAATGGACGAAAGGCCTCGCGGCACTGGATATGGAAGATGCAGTGTGATTGACATAACATATTCTCCTTTGCTTTCAGTCCTGAGGTTCTTAGAATTAATTTTTCTTGTTAGAGATAAGGTTATAAATGGATCCACCACGATATGAGTGCAAAAATGTGTGAAACAACATTCAAATTTAAGGACACGAAATAGATCAAGCATATTTCAAAACACCTTTAGTTGGATGTATGGTTACTCATTTAAGTTGTTTTAAAATTTTATCTCAGGTCAATGAGGTCAAGCTTCTCTATAACAGAGAACTTACTCGTTCAAAAGCAGAGGATGCAACTCAACCAACTAAGAAGAGGATGCAACTCAACCAACTAAGAAGAGGATGCAACTCAACCAACTAAGCAGAGGATGCAACTCAACCAACTAAGCAGAGGATGCAACTCAACCAACTAAGCAGAGGATGCAACTCAACCAACTAAGCAGAGGATGCAACTTAACCAACTAAGAAGAGGATGCAACTTAACCAACTAAGAAGAGGATGCAACTTAACCAACTAAGCAGAGGATGCAAATATATAACTGTTTCGATGAAATTAACAAATGTATATATATTTTTAAAGTATATGAGCCAAAAGCACACAATTGAAAGAGCAGTAAAAGCAATATCGAAGACCTCTTACCGCTGTTTAGCAGAAAATGTAAAACAAGTATATTATATTAATATTTTAGTTAATGAAAACTTTTGTTTGAAAAAATTGAGAAATAATCGTTTTTAAAGTGATGAAAAACTGTGAATGTTTATAATTGCATTCATATGTACAAAGGTTATAATTATTTTACATTTAAAACACTTACAATTTAATAAAAATATTTATAAAGTTTTCTTTAATTATATTTCTAACAGACGAAATTTAATCACAACTAAATAAGTTATCGTTTCTGTTATTTAGATCAAAATCATAAGATTTGTTTTAACTGTACTATCAGTTTTTAAAGACAGAATGAAATATGTAAAAGAAAGTCAGCGACTAATACTACTATCGTTCTCAGTGCTTTAACTCTGACATAATAAATACAGACATTTGTTATGTTTCTATTGTTAATTAAATATTTTGATGAACAATAAATAAATTCATGCGTTGATTATCTTTTAGAAATTAACGTAACTTCTATGTAGCCAAAAAGATATTCAGTTTAAAACTGTCATGTGCTATATAGAATGAAATTTGATCGTATGTTTACAAACTCATTGATAAACATTTAAATAATTACAACTTACCCACTGTTTTACAAATTTGGAGCCCTGCAGTTATCGAAGTCTTTTTTAGTTTGTGTAACAATGAAAGTTTTCACATAACGTCTTTGATTATATTTCTAACGAGCGGTCCGTCCCGAATCAGAACTGAATAGATTATTATCTCTGCTGTTTATCTCAATAACACATGATGAGCTTAACTGATTTTCAAGTACTTTCCGTGTCACGTGCTGATGGATAGTACATTCCGTTCCCCACTTAAAAATAAGGAAGCCTTGTGACGTCAATCAGTTCAAAGTGAGGCCCTCCCCTCTATCTAAAAACCACTGTGCGAAGTACACAAGATGTCCGAGAATGACCATGAAACTAAGGTCGTGTAAATACTACTTTTTTTGCATTCTACAAAATGTTTACGTACAAAATGATGAAAAATTAAGACAGAGAAGAAAACATTTATTCTTTTTTGTCTAGAATGTTTCAAGAAAAGCTGTCCACATTAGTAGCTTTATTGAAACCTAATATTACAAGTATAACAAAATATTAAAAATCTTATAAAGGCGAGTGAGGATCGATGTATGTGTAACCTAGCTAGCTATAATAATATAGAAAGCTTTAATGTTACAAAAAGCATTGAAACAAGAAAGTGAAAACTACAAAACTGAATTACTTAAAATGAAATATATATATATCTATACTTTGGCAAATCACTATAAGTAGATTGGTCGTAGCCAAAGTAGAGGTACAAAATTTGATTTTAAATAACTCGGTTTTTGTAGTTTGTAGTTTTGTAGTGGGATCTCGATGTACTTGTCGGCAATGCAGGCGTTCCACACTCTGGCCAGAGATGAATTCCCATATGATTTGACTATGCAGATGATATACAGCTGCATTCAAATACGCTAGATGAAACTACTTTCATCAACAATGTACAAAGTGCTTCTTATCACTGCAGGTTGAGCTCTGTTATGACCCAGTTGTTCTCACGATTTTTTACGTTAAACTGACCTTGAAATGTACTTGCTGTTCATAGAGTTCAAGTCTCGGCCGTTCGGTAACTTAATCTGCTCAGAGTGTCTAGTAAATAAGTGTCTGTTTCCGTTGAGCAATATAAAAAAATCCATTTGCGATTTAAGTTTGAACTATGCACCGATTTGATAACCACTCCAGTTATCTTGGAACTACAGAGCAGATGAACTCAAGGAAGGGTTATGTCTTGTATAACAACTAAAACCGGCAGTGGAGTTACAAGCAACAGTTTGTGGACCAGTATGGACACCTATCTGTTAGATATCGACATGAGAACCAAATCTTTTCTGATTAAATTGTTTTATCATAACACACTGGAAAATGTTTTGTAATAATATTTGTATTAAATTTATAAAAATAGACTCTATTTCCTGATCAATTTAATTTTACCACCTACAGCGTCGGTAAAACATGTTCTCCCCCCTGAAGCCCCCCCCTAATTGGTTCTTATGGCCGTGCTATGCTTGACAGCTATGTTCTGTAAAACATGTTCTCCCCCCCTGAAGCCCCCCTAATTGGTTCTTATGGCCGTGCTATGCTTGACAGCTATGTTCTGTAAAACATGTTCTGAAGCCCCCCCTAATTGGTTCTTATGGCCGTGCTATGCTTGACAGCTATGTTTGAAGCCCCCCCTAATTGGTTCTTATGGCCGTGCTATGCTTGACAGCTATGTTCTGTACACATTTCTTGCCGCCAATCTTGGTAAACAACAATATCTGTGATGCTAGCCTTACATTTAATAATAATGTTTTTAGTAGTACTGTAAACATAGTTTTTGTTATTAAAATTGTCTCCAATTTAACCTGTTGAGACGCTATGATACATCTCATTTTCTGTTTCTATGGTCGATCATTCATCAGCTACCTATATATATACGACGAATTTACACTTTTTACGACGTCTATCTTTCCTCATTACCTAAATTGTCACAAATATCATTATTTTAATTCAGATTTAATGTAATTCTCAATAATAAACTTAAAAAGTTATCTCTTTCCATCAGTTACAGAGCATGGGAACTAAAATTACTTGTTTGTGTTAATACATCATTAAAGTACTCTCGTTGTTATACAAATGACAAGTTTCTAGTTTTATAACAAACAGAACATTCATTGATTGAATTCTAATATCTGCTTCCTTTCAAGTACGGACGCGAGCTTATAGTGTTCAGTATCACGTGGGTACTCAATATTTTACGTCATGTTCTGCTTTGGAAAGCGATCAATAAATTCAAACAATTGTTGTTTGTTGTTTTGAAGTTAAGCACAAAGTTACACAATGGGCTATCTGTGCTCTGCCCACCACGGGTATCGAAACCCGGTTTCTAGCGTTGTAAGTCCACAGACATACCGCTGTGTCACTGGGGGGCAAATTCAAACAGTTGTTGTTTTGAAGTTAAGCACAAAGCTACACAATGGGCTATCTGTGCTCTGCTCACTACGGGTATCGAAACCCGGTTTCACAGACATACAGCTGTGTCACTGGAGGGGCAAATTCAAACAGACGAGACTAAATCGTTTCATACATAGAAACGTTGAGACGCACTTAATGCTCGTCAAATGAGTTTTTAAGATTACCCATTTAACAAAACTGGAAATATATTCTGTGGATGGCATTGTATAATATACAAATTATAGACGTGCACTTGCTGATATAAAAATAAAAAATGAAATTCCCGTGTTTCTTCTGGTCTCCTGAAGATGGTGGAACTTTTCAACCGAAATACGTAGAGTTTTTAATTTTACATTTAACTTAATAATTATTGTGTATTTTTAAACGTTGATTATTCTTACTTATTTTATGCAACCTAAGATTTTTGTGTTTATTACTGATAATCAATAACACATAGATTTATTCTATTTAACAAATAAAATAAATAGAAGAATCAGACATCGAATCTTGATAAGATACTTTAACATAACAGCTGACTTAAAAGAATATTTTTTCATCAAAGTTTACACTTGTTTCGTATCTCAGTTAAGCCTAAAATATGTCGAAGTTTACACTTGTTTCGTATCTCAGTTAAGCCTAAAATATGTTAGTTTTTTTAATTGCTAGTACAATAAACTTGGAGAAATAACGGTAACAGTTTTAATATTCTTAAGGAAAAGTTTATTTTGTTCTCTTACAAATCTAACAACATGCCTGGAAAGGAATATTACGTGTGATTAAGAATAAAATAAGAAAAGACTCGAGAAAATTAATTTTGTTCTGGAGAGAAATGGGTTTTCCAGTCTCCAACGATTCATTTCCTGAATAACTCTACTCCCTTCTGATTGGATGATTCTTTTTTTAATCTCTCGCCTCCTACAGTCACATTTTGTTCGGTTTCTTTGAAAACATAAAAATGTTTGTTTTGGTTTCACTTCTGAGAAACTGGTGTTCTTAAAAATTGTTTCATTTATGTTTTCATTAAACCTCTTCGCCAATAAACTTCACTATATGACCTTTAGGGTTCTGCTTCATTCCTTCATAGGTAACAAACAAAAGATAAAATCTTCAAAAAAAGTCTTCAAACGAACCAGTTACTTCACTTTGATTTCCCATTTTCCTTCATGTGACAATAAAAAGACACACAACAATCAAAGGGATTTCTGGTGACATAGACGTATTTTGTAGATGGTTTTTTTGGGACCAATCTGTAAGGTAGATGAGTGTGAAAAAGACGAGGTGATTCCATAGTTTCTGCTACCTCTGTACCACTTAAGTCCAGAAAAGGAGCAAGCTGAAACAACA
>NW_013668430.1:125984-139665 GCF_000517525.1 Limulus polyphemus | reverse complement strand
AAACCGAAAGTAATAAAATAGCCAATTGCGCTCTGTCCATCGCAGCAAATCGAACCCTAGATTTTAAATTATCAGTCTGTAGATTTTCTACTGTTGGAATAACGAAGATAGCTTATTCTAACAAACATATTCAGGTTTATTGTTTGTTTTATTTTTCGATCAAAGCCACATTGAGCTATTTTCTGTGTCCACCTATGAGAATCGAAACTCGGATTTTAGCGTTACAAGTCCGTAGACTTGCCGCTGTCCCACTGGGGGAGGGGGGGACATTCAAGTTTAATAAAGATAGTTCACATGTTTACTTACTTTCAAGGTAGTATCACAATTTCAAAAATCAATAAAAATTGAGACGTATCTTAATTATTTCATTAGCTTGACGTTTCGGCTGTCACACATTCTCGAGTTTGACTCACAAACACATTTTCACAATGAGCAGAATGTTTCCGATTTTTCGCCGTGACTCAGTGGCTCATAGAATGGCTCTGAGTTTGTTGTTTGGTGTGTTTTTAAGAAACTTTTAGCTCATAGCTCCGTCATCTCTTGGCCGATTTGAGATCTAATTACAGTTTTGAACTCAGAAGGTCAAGCCCTTTCGATTGATGTATTTGACCACGCCCAATGTCTCATAGATTAATTTACTCTAATCCTGCCTAAAATAATTTAAATTTGAGGCTAGGCCTTATTTGGAAAAGTGCATCTAGAATGAGCATTCAACAAGATGTAGAATCGTATATTTAGGCTGCTGCTAGGAATTCCAAGCGTTATTCGACTGTACTCCACACAGAACAGGTAATAACAATCATTAAGTCTCTCTCAATTCTCTCTCTCTTAGTTCCTGTCGTTCGTAGCTGGACATAGGGCTACAACGACACTTCGCCGACGGAAGTGTTGTTCCAGTAGCAGATTGTTATCGGTGTGGAGGTGCTAGCCCCACGCCGAAGTGAGCATGTTTGGTCCGAACCCGCGACCCTCGGATTGCGAGGCGAGTGACTTATCCACCGGGCCATGTCGGGCCCTCTCTCAATTACCGAAGAATATATATGACACAAAATGGCGAGTTTGTTATAATTAATAAGCATTTTCTTGATATATTTCTGCTTCTGTCGTTGGAAAACAGAAATATGCAACCACATCGCATCCATACATCCAAATCTTATCCCTTAACCGAATTCTATCCCTATCCATCTTAATTTTAAAAGACAAAATAAGAAATGAATTAATCAACTGTCTTACCAAAGCTACCCAAATATAGTGTAGAAAAGTTTACATGCTTCATTAAAAATTGTTTTAAACCTTTGTTATTCCTTCACAACCCTGAAAGTTTAGTGACAGGTATGGCATTATTGTCGTAAGGGTAAGTGTTAGATAGAACGAGTTCTGCAGAACTCCAAAAAATTATAAACTTAAATTCTATCCGAGATCAGCCACGAAACAAACGGAGCTTTTTTGGTATGGCTACAGTTTCGAACGAACAGAATTATACAGAGAGTGAGATAACGACATATTGGAAACTTACATAAGGCGACAAAAAGATTAGCTAGCATGTTTTCTTATTTCAATGTAACAAATTTACAATGCCTACATTTTTCTTCTGTTTTCAACAGGTAAGACCTAAGATAACAAACAGTTTTGAGTTTCCCTCTGTAATGAAAAGATAACAGACCTCATTAAAAATGTTAGTGGAAACATAACTGACGTCCTTTTTTAAACCTGAAGAAGACTAGTCAACTTTACGAAACAGCTCTATTTGACCACTGTAGTGGTCTGGAATTCTAATGAACAACTTAAGTCGAAGTTCTCACGTTTACTTTCAAGAACATTTATATATATTATATTAAAACATATTACTTACGCTAAGACAGTTAGGTGTACACAACACGGGACGTCTCCTGTATTTCCTTTGGTTATGTGGTATAACTCGATCATCATATGGGGGACAAAGCTCCTCTCTTTGTATCTCGCAAGTTCACAGGTTACGTTTACTTATCTAAAGGGATAGTTCACAACATAACGAACACGTTATTTTCTTCAAGACGCTATGAGTGAAGATCAATGTATATATATATATACATAACATCTAAAAACACTGAATGAATAGCTAACAATATTATCTTGACTGGAAACTTTGTTAACAGAAGCGGAGGGTTAACTGGCAGGACTCGAGTCGTACTGCCGCAACATACCTCAGAAGTAATTTTCAAGGTCACGACTTATGTACAGGTCCGTGTTGTAGTAGTTGCTTTTTTTATTTTTAATTCCAAGTTGTCACATAATTTCCTGTCTCCTTCTTTCGTATGTGCAAGATTTTTTAAATGCGTATTTTTGCAACGTCAATTCAGCCTGGTATTATGTTAAGTTGAAATGTTTTGATTATTATTTATGTTTTTTTTTGTTTTTGTTTTTTTAGTTTCGTTGTCTAAATGCATTGCATGTATTTTATTTGTTTTTCATCTATATTTTTACCATTTTTTTCACACTTTCAAATTTTGCACCCAAACTGAGGGGGTGTGCACCTGGGTATAACTTATCTTATCCACGTGCGCTCGCGCATGCGCATCTTTTTAGTGAAGGAAGCTAGCGAAAAAAAAAAAACCACATAGAAAAGAAGTGGTTCCTTGAATAATAACTTCTAATGTATATAAAAGTCAGTGTTTTTTGGTAACAATGCATTCCAACAATGGCTTGTAAGTCATGTTTCTTAGCGATAAAAATATATAGGTTATACTTTTATGTTAAAATGGGCTTAGAATACACACACTGACATAGTTATCTAGAATATATCAACCTAACAACCCAAGCGAAGCCGGGTACTTTCAGCGTAATAATATAAATGCCATGAAAAGCAAATCAGTTTCGAAAAAGTGCTGTAAAATACGATCGTCGCACACATAACAC
Organism: Limulus polyphemus; assembly: GCF_000517525.1. Lineage (NCBI taxonomy): Eukaryota > Metazoa > Arthropoda > Merostomata > Xiphosura > Limulidae > Limulus > Limulus polyphemus. The sequence goes on along the minus strand of NW_013668430.1, from coordinate 136,770 downwards.
GCGTGATTCACCACAGTTCATTCAGTAAATAATCCTTTTTTTTAGTTTTGTTTTTTTTCAACTTGATTTACGCAAGCAGCCATTGCTAGATACAAGAGCTTAAAATCTTAATAAATTCGAAATATTAAATCAAGTACATTTATAGGTAATCGTTGTTCGTTTCCTGTAAAACATGATTATAAATGTTTCTATCATAACCCCACGTCACATGAACAGTAGCGGTGAGTAAAGTCACTGTTTCACTTTATGTTCCATTTCAGCGAAAGGTCACTGAACCTAAGCTCATTATCAGGCATATATGATTAACATCATTACTGTTACGCTGACCCATTACAACTTCTCTTATCCTATTGACTATTTGGGATACATATATAGGTTTACGTGATACATTAGACTGTTACCTAAGGAGAAACTTAAAACGTAAGATTTATGGTTCCCTACTGAGCTTGAAAATGTGGGAACCACTTCTTCCTTAAATTACGTTGGAAGATTACTCTACATTTTGACTTGACTTGCCCTAATATGTACAGAATGGGAATGAATGACATGAGATTCAGGAACAGAATGGCTCTTCTTGTTTGGAGAAAATTCCATAGTTTAATTAGTAAGCCCAAAGATGGCGCCACATGTTAACGAAAGTTTGTTTGGTTTGTGAATTTAGAAATGATACACTAGAGGGAAGGCACCTAGTTAACACCACCTATTTTTGGGTTACTCTTTTACCAAAAGGTCTGATAGTCATTTTGCGATTTGCCATCACATTATAACGCTCCCACAGCTGCAAGGGCGAACATGCTCTGTAACAGCATTTGAACATTCGACCCACTAATTGCAAATCGAGTTGTACCCTAACCATCAAGCCATGTCAGGCCAGATTAACGACCAGAAACATCTATATATCGATCACTTTTTACTTACCCATTTGGTAATATTTTATTGATTTTAACAGAAGTCAAATTTCAATAATCAAGTATTGAACCTTAAATTTTACATTAGAATATTACTATAGTAAAAAGGTGTTCTGGAAACAATGATGGTGTGGTATATTCTCCAAGACTCATGTACGAAAGTACTGGAAATAATGATGTATGAGGTAAGAAATTCGTTCTGTTTCAGCTACACTTTAAATTTATATATATATATATGTTTTATTTATGGAAGATCGTTCCCTAAGATAATCGAACAAACAATCTATACAGATAGCTCCTAGACAAATTAACAAATCAGGGATCAAATCCGTTTAGGTACCTCGTCACATTAGCCATTTAATTACATTTGTAGTTGAAATTATACAGAATTCCATTCTAACCAACGATTACGTTACAGTTCATTTTTACTTTATAAAGTTAGGAGTAAGGAACATAGGTTGAAGTTGACAGAGGTGAGAAAAAAGGTACGTCTTTAGTCAGTGTCTAATATGTTAAAGGTTTACAGTTCTCTACGTCACTAGAAAATTATTGTAGTGAGTGAGAATAGCAGCCGTCTTCTTAAGTTCAGGTATTATTGAGACTACAAGACCTCTTACAGTTATGAAAGGTTATCATCATATATACGAGGAACAAATTCAAAATCAGAAAGGAAGTAATCGGTTCGGTAGAGAATTAAGGAACAAATATGGAAGACAGGAAACAAACGAAAATATTAAAAAAGAGGAATGCCAGATGATGTGAGAGAAAATGAATAAACCAAGAGAGGCGAAACAAGAAAGTAATATGTTGTCAGTAAGAAACAAAACACATTTCTAAATCTATGTGTTATTGATTATCAGTAATAAACACAAAATTCTTAAGTTTCATAAAATAAGTAAGAACAATCAACGTTTAAAAATGCACAATAATTATTAAGTTAAATGTAAAATGCACAATTAAAAACTTTATACAATTAAAAACTCTACGTATTTCGGTTGAAAAGTTCCACCATCTTCAGGAGACCAGAAGAAACACGGGAATTTCATTTTTTATTTTTATATCAGCAAGTGCACGTCTATAATTTGTATATTATACAATGCCATCTACAGAATGTATTTCCAAACATACACTTTTGTAGCACGAGGCCCTAGATCTCTATTCAAAATCATTTTATGTTTAATAATTTCAAAACATTCTCTTACATTCAATTCATTTTGTAGCTTAATTTCGTTAAGTATTTAAATCTTATTGTGCATTTTTAAACGTTATAATATGTATGCACAGGAACAGTCATATAATAAATTGAATTTTTAGGCTTACATTGATATGAGTCAATCTGTGCGTGAAATAAGTACAAAATAAACTGGCACACTTTCTACATACATCATGACTGGCACACTTTCCACATACATCATGACTGGCACACTTTCTACATACATCATGACTGGCACACTTTCCACATACATCATGATTGGCACACTTTCTACATACATCATGACTGGCACACTTTCTACATACATCATGACTGGCAAACTCTCTACATACATCATGACTGGCAAACTTTCTACATACATCATGACTGGCACACTTTCTACATATAATTGCTGGTTACTGCGGAAAGCTATTGTGTCTGCGGTCTTTTCTGGAATTTTCTGACAGTTCTTCAACAATGTACTCATACTTGACATTCAATAACGTTCAACATCCATGAGGAAAATAATTTTATTGACATTTTAGTTTAAAAATGAGCTATCATCACAGAGTAGATTTGATTGAAGTATATCTTTGTAAAATGAAAGTGCTTTGCTTTTCTGTTGCAACACTCATGAGATTTTCACTAAAGAAAAACAAATAATTTTTAAAGTTAGTTTTTTATTGTTTTATATTTGAAACTTATTCTTTTTTCGTAATTTTTATTGGTTAAATCTGAAACTTGCTCACTTTTTGTTTGTAATTTTCATTGGTTAAATCTGAAACATATAATTTTTGTGGAAATTTCAATTGTTTTATTTATTGCTCATCTATAAAATTACTGCCTAGTTGTAAAAATAATACACAGTTATGATTGGTGATAATCGGTGCGATAGTTTTCGAGATCCGAGTTTTGGACGTATACCTCGCAAGCTCTATTAAAATAAGATTATTTTGATCATGGTTTTTGTTGTTTTCTAAACAATTAACCGCATAGCGACACTTCATGTGTTTATTCAATATCGACGCCATTTTGAATCTGCCAACGGAATTACCACTAAATGGCAGGTTTACGGGCCGTTTTGTCTTAGGCCAAATACGATTGCACGGGATATCGTGCCTTTGGTGTTATTCAGCGTAACAGGTTGTTTCCAAATGTCATTTCAAGGTATGTAATATATGAAAATGACGTGTCACTGTTATTGTTAGGTAGTTTAATAATTTATATTAAAATTTTATTGTTTCAGACCTCTTGTTTCGTCTCGAAAAGTAGCCAACTTGTGTGTGTGTGTATATAAGTTTATATACCTGATGGTAACAAAACCATGTCGAAACGTTGTACATTTACTGTTATGTTAAACTTATATTAAAGTTTTTCTTCATTACCAATTCAAGCCATCTCCAACCATTATCCTGGACATAATCTCCATCCATACATTTAGGCCAATTAAAGTAGTGGAAAAGATTCTTCCATGGATGAACTAGGTTTTAACGCAGTTATTCTCTTAGCACATTAATGGAAGTTTGTGGAAGTATTAGTATTACTTGTACTGAAAGTAAATGACCATTTTGAGATAGGTGTTTGCCAGAAACCCACACAATCCCCGGATTCTTAATGTTTCTGCAGTAATAACTGCCAAAAAAATATATTTTCTTACAAGAAGCAATAAACAAGAATTAGTAGAATTTAAAAACACCTTATTTGAGAATTAATATACTCCATCATAAAAAATGTACTTAGACATAATACTTAAAAATGATTGTAACTGAAGGAATCAAAATAACTAATAATATTCAGAATCTTGTTGTCATATTTTATGATTCTTAGTAGCCTCTAGACTCATTAAGATTTCCAAAAATACATTGCTGCAAAGAAAAACATTCCAAATGAATGTTATTTATTGTACTCCATGTATTGTGAAAATATTTATTTAGTCAAATGTCCAGAACTTAAGAGTTAAGCTATGCTACTCTTTCAGCTTGTAATGAATTCCCTGACGTTAATTAATGAGCTACCTCCATTTTGTTTGAAGAGGTTAACTTTCAAAACAGGTTACTTATGGTGACTAATGTTAAAAATGGTCTAATCTTAAACCATCCTGGGGGAATCCATTTACACCCTACCTAACAATCATATGTGATTAGTTGTTAACATCACCTATAATATAATTTAATGTATGGCCTATCTTATTTAAGCTATGTTTTGATGCACCAGCATACCCATTGTGATGAGAGCTGGTGAGATCTTAAGACATATCTTCATTTTAAAAGATTTTTAGAAAGGTGTGCTCTTTTGGTTCTGTTTTAGCCCAGCTGTTCTTGGATTTTAATTTAACTATTTGCTCTTCTCATATCTAAACACTTGACAGAAGGCTTTAGTTTTTGTCAGTAGGGGTAATCTAGAAACAAAATATAAGGACAGTAAGAGACCTATTAGTTCATCGCCTGTACCATCCACTAAACTAAACTTTAAACAAACAATTCAAAGTTAGCCCTTGTTATTCAGATATTTATCAAACCCTCCCTTAAATTTACTCCATCCATCACATCATTTTGTTAGAAAAATGAAACTGTATTATCTGAAGATAACTCCTATCCTGTTAAAACTTGTATTTGTTCCCAAGTTCTACCATTAATCACAAAAACGATGATGCATCAACACCTTACATCTTTAAACACCTGAATCAGATACTCTGTAACTCTTCTTTTTTCAAGAGGAAACAATTTCAGAGATCTTAAAATATCCTGATACAATCTCAGAATCTTGTTGACATTTTTTATGTTTCCTAATAGCCTCTAGACGCATTAAGACTTCAAAAAATACATTCCTAGGAGCCCTACTCTTAAACCTTTTTAACAATTCAATGTTCTTCCTGAGGTAAAGGGTCCAAGAGTGAACACAGTACTGCAAATGTGGCCTAACCAGCAACTTGTACAATGAAATTATACATCTTTAGACTTGTATTCAGTATTTCTATAAATGTAGCCTAAAATGTATTTGCCTTACCACCAGAAACTGCACACTGCTTGGATGGTTAGCTTAAGAGACAGATCAACTGGAACATGATCCTCTGTCACTGTTTTTTCTTATATTCTTGCATATATGTTTTTAAACCTTCATCAAGTTGATTTGAACTACATAGTGGAACTGAATAATAGTATCAGGAACATGATCAGTGTGAAATCTAATGTAAATGTGTGCTTGTGTTAAAATACATATACACAAAACTAATGTATTATTGAATCAACCATTAAACAGTTAGACCTCATTTAGAGTATTGCATTCAGTCTTAAGACTTCTTACTTTAGAAAAGACATTGAGTTTTTGGAAAGAGTTCAAGGGAGGGCTACTTGGGTGATTCTTAGGATGAAGGACTGATGTATGAGAACAGGTTAAAGTCCTTAATGTTAGTTTCTCTTGGGAAAAGAAGTGTTAAGGAACTTCTTATTGAAGTGTTTAAAATTATAAAGGGAGTGGGTACAATTAAGGAACATGGATTTAAGATTCGACTTGGTAGAAACCATCTGCAAACTAGGCAGCTTTATTTTTCAAACAGGTGCCAATTTTTTGTAAATGACTGTCTTCAGATGTGGAAGATGCCACAAGATAGGGGGAGAGCTCAAAAGAAGACTTGGGGAGTCAGGGCAGAGTATAGGAAAATGGTTTAAGTAAAAGGGACAACCACGATGGACAGAGATCAAAGGACCTCATTTTGTCTGTCAGTTGTTATACTGCATTATCTTTAATAATTCTTTAATCTATAAAATGTTAAAAATTGGCTTTACAAACTTTGTTATTTAATTTAATGTACACAGATGGGGGTCAAAGTGTGCAATTTAACATGGTATTATGTATTTGATTTTGATAAAAGTTAGCACAAAGGATCACATAAGTGTAATAGACTTAAAATAAGACCCAAAAGTCGAGCGTTTTCGAATAGTTGACTATTCTTCTAAGAGGTTCTAGATATTATGCAAATACAATGAACATCACCTTGCACACCAACTTATTAGAATCTGAGACAGACTGACTTCAGTATTTCACATACAAACATGAGCAATACATAAATGCATACAGTTTTTTGTGTGTACAACAGACTTGTATTGTTGACTAAATCTTGTGAAGATACACCTCATAAATTCAGAATTATAGTCAACATTACTTTTCCAATAAGTGTTTGGTCATCACTGGACCAACAACATACATATTTAGTTAAATATATATATAATATTTTAATTAATATTGTTTCATTAAATTTGTTGTAATATAAAATAGAAATGTTATTGATATTGCACCACATATGTATTAGCTCATCATTTGAAGAAGCTTATTAATCAGTTCACCTTTAAAGAAGATACAAATACTTTTGACACCCTGTATTTTATAAAGATAAATAAACCAAAGTTACATGATTTGATGATTTATCATAATTATATTCAAATGTTTATTCGTTTTTTAACACAGTATAACATATGAACAATAAGGGACTATTTGGTCCTTCGAGAATATTCATGCATAGCCATCCTGGAGAAAAAGTAAAATCTTAAACCTACCCGTTTTTTAATTTTTCAGGAAATTGCCCTTTTCCCCCTTCTAAACTTTTGTAAAGTACCAGCGTTCACTACTGCTGATGTCAACTCATTCCATAAGTTAGTCCTCTGGAAGAAAAATAAAATTGTCGTAATTGGAACCTGTCTTTTTTAAAAAATTTTGTCCTGTCATCTTCAGGATATAGTGCAACAATATTAGACCATCCTGTTGATTCTCTAGATAATCTTATCCTTTTCTATCCCTCGAATCATCCTAGTACATAATTTCCGATTAGCCAACACAGTATTCCAAGTGTGGCCTAACTAGTGATTTGTTTACAGAGGTGACTACCTCTTTTTTTTTTTTGACTATGCAAACTTAAATTATCCTTGATTAAATTTTTAGTGCTTTCCCAAACATAACTACTTAGCCTGCTTAATCTGTGGCATTTAACCTAATATTTCAAGAGTTTCATGTCGTGTATTGTTTAGTTTAAACTGTCGTAGCGATGTTTTTTGTTATGAGCAACACTTTATACTGTATGTTTATTGCTAATAAAATATAATCAGCTTTATTTAATTTTGTAGACTAAATATCTCAAATGCTCGTGTCTGAGAAGTTTCTTCAAATATTTTAGCTTTTACTCACTATAAATCTATATTTTTATTGAATCGTCATAAAACTTTCATTAATTTAAAGTTTTATTAGAAGTGTCAAACATTTATTATTTTTCTCAAGTGTGAAATGTGTACATATTCATTGCTATTAACTCTCTTCACTGTGATCTTTATACATAAAGAACTCTACCAATGGTACGTTTATTTTTAGATATACAATAAAAAAAACAGACATACTTTAACATTTGATTACTTATCTGACTTTTGGGAAATTTGAAGAAGAATGCTCGTTGTTCATGGTGTTTTCTTCTTACTGTCGATGAGAACAAATATATCTGGAGAGAAATATATCTGTTCCCATGGCAGTGAAAGGGTTAACCACTTCATATTTGGAAGGAAAGTTAAGTGACAAATTCTTACTGTAACAATGTTTCATTTTAGTAATCCAATATACAGTACATATAACTTCTTTTTTTTCTTTTTTTAGAAACTATAAAAAATTTGGACAGTCTTTGACTTTCAAAATAACTCTGCTAAAATTGTGAACTTTTAGTCAAACTGTTAAAACTGAAAGAAATAAGATAGATCGTGAACTTATTTTCTACAACTTGGATTTTTGGCTGATGATGACATCAAGAGAAGAGCACATAATCACAAAATGGCAGTCATCATCGGAGTCAATTGAAAAGGGAGAAAATGTTGTTGATCATCGGTTGCCACTGCCCGTGGAGTCTGCGAGCTTCAATCAAAAAGGTGGAGGTGTTATAGATCATGAATCAACACTGACGTTAAGTTCAGTTAATGTGGATAAAAAAGACGACGAGGTTAAGATTGAACAGAACATACATTCTCACGTGCTTTTTGCCTTTAATTACAAAAAAGAAAGTGATGACCTTCTAAGAAAAGGTAATGAAAAGTTTTTTCTTCGAGTCTTCCTCAACACTTTCATTATGGTCTCTTGCTTAATAGATGCTGTATTTTGGAAGTGGTAAGGGTTAGAAAGGGTGATACCAGTTGTTTTTAAATAAGGTTATTCTTGTTTTTAATGAAATACAAATTACTGAAAATATCTTCACCCAGAAACCTAAATCATAGTTTTTTGTTAAAGTAGTTTCAGTCTTTCCAAACATCATACAGAACTTCTTTAATTATATCTAATTGAAGCAAAAGTTTTTCAAGCATTTAGCTGTTTTAAATTTGAGGAATGACCCACCATTCAGTCTGACAAGAGTTGGCAGTCTTACCACTTCTAAATTAGGGATGGCTAGCACAGATAAGCCTCATGGCTTTGAGTGATATACATCAAAACTGTTCATTTTTAAAGTTAAAATCGAAGACATATTTGATGCACTTGTTAAAATTCTCTCATTTTACCAGCTTAGCTGACTGAACCATAAGAACAGTATATTTACAGTCATATTTGATGTAGTTGTTTCTCATTGTACCAACTTAACTGACTTATTTGCTAGCATCATTTGATGTAGTTGTTTCTCATTGTACCAACTTAACTGACTTAATTGCTAGCATCATTTGATGTAGTTGGTTCTCATTGTACCAACTTAACTGACTTAACTGCTAGCATCATTTGTTATAGTTGTTTCTCATTGTACCAACTTAACTGACTTAATTGCTAGCATCATTTGTTATAGTTGTTTCTCATTGTACCAACTTAACTGACTTAATTGCTAGCATTATTTGATGTAGTTGTTTCTCAGTGTACCAATTTAACTGACTTAATTGTTAGCATCATTTACAACTAACAGTTGTTAAGATTTATATGAAGTTTTTTGTTTCTTTAGATTTTAAACCACAGGAAGGTGTAAATCTACAGCAACTGATGGATGATTCTGACGTGTGCTGTGATGTTGCTCCTATAAAGTGAGTAGAAATGAATTTCCTATTTTAGTGATTACGTTAATATTGGCTACTACAGTGATTTTCAATTATTTTATACAGCACCCCCCCCCCCCTCCATTCCAATGCACCACCATTATCACTAAATATCAAAGATTGTAGTACATCACAGATTTAAACAAAAATACATGTGAATATACAGTAATGTATCTTTTGTATGATAGCTGATGAAAAAATGTAATATACTATTATCACTAAATATTAATAATTGTAGTGCACCACAGGTTCAAACAGGCATCTATCTTATATATTGCAGCATACAAATCAACCCCCTAATTCTAGGCCAGAAACTCTTGTATTTGTAGCACCATTATATAAGTCTACCCCCCAAAGAATACAGGAAGCCTACCATCAGAACAAAATGGTTCACCTGATGAGTACCCACAGTCATCATGAGAGATACTATCCATTTGATGGTTTCCGTCATATGACCACTAAAAGTATCCCACACCAAAAGGCTTTTTGTTTTCAAAGATCCACCGGAACATCTACACCACACTTTCTCGATCCATACATGCATGCTGTCTTTGTCCATCCAGCCTTTAGGATGCACATGGACCACAACACCGGACAGTAATTTTTTTTGGCACTATCTTGCATTTAAATATAACCAGTGGCTTGAGTTTGGTTTTGTCATCCAGACAAGCCAAAACCGTTGTGAAACTTGTCTTTTTTGTGGCCACTTGTTCTCACAGGTATCATCTTGTCCCCCATCTGAATTGACAGTTCTTTCATGGGCAGGTCAAACCATACTGGTGTCTCGTCCACATTACCAATGCAGACAAGGTTATACTGATAAACTTCCCAAAATCATATTACATAGATCTGGAAATTTGTTATCATGTCTTCAAGGTCAGTGGGGAGTCTTTGTGTCATTTTCGTCTTCTGCTGTAGTTTCAAGTTATGTCTCTTCACGAACCGGCTGCACCAACTCCAGTGAGTAGTAAATTCTGAAAGATTTCTCTTCTTGGCCTATGCCTTAGCTTGTAACATTATCTGGTTCCTTGTCATGATCAAACCAGACTTCCAATTTTCTTCAGTCCATTTCATAAGGTCTGTCTCTAGTTCAGTTCAGAAACCAGTTTTTCTACCCTGAGCAGTAAACTTCATTCCTGGTAGACTCTGTATCTTCTCAATTTGTTTTTGCCAATCTTTGACAATGAATTTTCTTCTGACTGTACAGTTGTTCATCTTTTCAGAAAACTTCACCACTTGAACCTTGAACTTGGCTTTGTATCTCATGTTTTGGAGACATTTTGATGATTACTGTTGAAAACATCTTTGTGAATGACAACTGGTGTGTATATTGTCCATAGTTCTGCCCCTATTTTTGAGTCCCAACCCTGACATCAGCCCCTCGATACATTGGTTTTTTAGAATAGATTCTGTCTGCTTCATCTGATTGCCAGCAGCATTGGTGATTATTGTATACCTTCAGGGACTGTGGGAGCTCAGTTCCAAGAATTTTTGGATGTGTGGACATGATGGGATTACCACTCTCAACCTTGTCTCCACTTCATATGGTACAAATTATGATTTGTTACCAACCTATTGTCAGATCTTGTTGATAACACCAGTATTGGTTGCTACACCCTAGGTTTCTGTCTTCTTCGGTCCCTTTCGGT
>NW_013668430.1:84920-125066 GCF_000517525.1 Limulus polyphemus | reverse complement strand
ATCTGATTGCCAGCAGCATTGGTGATTATTGTATACCTTCAGGGACTGTGGGAGCTCAGTTCAAAGAATTTTTGGATGTGTGGTAACCTTAACCATTGGTCCAGGAGCTCTGCAAGTAATGGATCCCAATTGGTTGTTCAGATCAAAACTTCCCCACTATTATCCACCCAACCTGCAGGATTTACATCTCCCACAATGCATCAGGATTTGCTAGTTCTTCAGTTTTTATTCCTGTCTGTTGTTGGGCCTATACAGACAGGAGATTGGTATCCAATCATCGATCTTCCTTGTCTATATCAATGTCTAGATTCTCCAAGGTTCATAAGTTACTCATTCCTCAATCTGTGTTAATTTTTTTACTGGGATTGTAGATGTCCAACTTGGTTGTAGTTGGCTCCTATCTGCACTTTGCCTTAGTGATGGAGTTCCACCATTATCGGCATTTGTGGTGCACAAGAGTCAGGTAATGCAATTCTGGGTTTCTTCCTTCTGACTTGCATAGGCTTCACATGGGTTATGTCATATCATACAAGTTTTTTCTCATCTCTTTCATTCCACTGTACTGCATGCACACCATTTCACAAAGACTGGTTACTGCTGTCACCATCTCATCAACTGTTAGACCGTCACATCATGATTCTACTTTCAGATACAACCGAGGCAGGCTTCCTTTCAGGACTGTGATATCTATTCTTGCTCCAATTTAGTATGTCATCAGTCTGAGTATTTTTTATTTTTCATCTCATCTCTCAGTCAGGCTCAGCTGTTTCCCATCCTGCTCAATGCTATAGAATAGGATGCCACACTCTTCCTCACCTCTCCTTCTCCCACTGCACAGATGGTTCTTTCTCTTCTGGGAACGTAGGCATCACTTGAATCCTTCGTTCCTTTGGGACAAGAACACGAGCAATCCTTTTATTGGTCTTTAAGCAACCAAGGATCATACACATCTGTTTACTGGTTCTCCATTTACTTTAGTTGAGATAATTCCTTGATCTCGAGGGGTTGTTAAGTTGGTACACTACTATGATTTGGGTTCCTCTACTGCCACCTCGTCCAGAGTTTCATTCTCTTCATTAATGCCTTGCTTCAGGGATGGGGTGTATATACCACAGGTCAGGAATTCCAGAGTCTATGCACGGACAATGAGGATTCCCTACACAATGTTTTTGTCTTTCTTGCTCTTCAACGGGCAAGGCCTCATGGTCTGGGGTTCTTAAGGGGTATATCATTAGATTTCATTCTGACTATTCTGTGGTGTCTTATGTTTCTCATCAAGAAGATGTGTGGTCTAGGGCTTCTTATTTTCGAATTTTAGACCTCCTTTCTCAGGACTAGTCTTATCACCCTTCTAGCTTGTCATGTTCCACGGGTGATGCCTGTGGCAGTAGGTCAATTGTCTCAATCCAAACAGATTCTCCCGACAGAATAGATGTTGGGTCGCAAGGTTAAGTTGCATCGGCTCTCATTTTGCAACTCTTAATTGGGGGGTTGGCCTCTCATTAGGTCACCCAACTACTGTCAATTTGGTCTTCAGTACCTCATCTTTAGGCTTTGGCAATAGATGCTTTCCATCTGGACATGATGGGATTACCACTCTCAACCTTCTCTCCACTTCATATGGTACAAATTATGATTTGTTCCAACCTATTGTCAGATCTTGTTGATAACACCAGATTGGTTGCTACACCCAGGTTTCTGCTTCTTCGGTCCCTTTCGGTGTTACCAATTTTTCCACTTCTTTTTAAGCTCTCGCTGTGGAGGCAACTATGATCTGATTTGGTACACCTGGCTATCCAGAAGCTCAAGCTTCTGGCATAGAGGTTATGCTGTCTTTCAAACGGCATTGGGATTTAATTTCTACGGATGACGTGTATCTGTATCAATTTCTGCTTGGTCCAAAAGGCACTTTTATCAATGGTAATTACATACATGTTGTATTGAGAGGAGGTTGAATCCTTTTCAATCAGTGGTGTGAACCATAACTCATTTTTTTTACTTCTCTCTTTGACAGAGGTTTTTGCATCTTCCACAATCGCCATTGTTTATAGCAGCCTTATTAACTACCATTTGATTATCTCCAGATTTCTCACATAATTTTGGGTAATTGGTCTCAAATGACCATTCCAGTTACAACCTGGTAGATTGAGGTTACATGTTCTTTCACTACACCTATTTTTGGCCTGATTCTTATACGTCATGTATCCTCTTTACCTACAGGTTTATTTTTCATGGCTCCTGACCTACGAAAATCACTGGTCAGAGTGATTTGCATTGTTTGTCTACACTCCACTTTCTCTCCCATTTTGTGTAATTGATTCCAAATGACCATTCCAGTTACCTACCTGCTAGATTAAGGTTACATGTTCTTTCTCTACACCTGTTTGTGACCAGAAGGACTAATTTTGATCAGTTGATTATTTTGTGACATTAATCAATTAAATTGCTTAGCTCTACTCAACCGTGATAATGGTTTAGACATGTAGCTCTTGGCATTCTTTTAACATTGAGGAGTGTTATTAGAAATGATGACAATTACCAGTTTTCTCTTTTTTTTTTATTATTTATGATCTTCAGTCTTTTTATCTAATCATTGTAAAAAATAATAATGGGCTTGTCTTCCTTTTATTTTTTAGGTTTCATTTTTTGTCACTTATATTAAAAAAAAATATAAATGATAATAAAGATCTGGGTGTTACAGGTAACTTAAGCCACTTTATATCCATTTCCAAATACTCAGTATATTTGAATATGATATGCATGCAGCTTATGCTTCATCATTTCTGGGTTACCAACTTGGTCTCCCTACCTTCTGTTTGAGAGATGTTAAAGTACTCTGTTCAAGGTAAAATGTGAATATATTCTTTCTTCCATTGCTTGATATTCAACTATGGCTTTTCCTACCTTATGGAAACATTTTTGAAACTTCTTAATATAGTTAAAGCAAGAATCTCAACAGAGCCACCTACCATCAAATCCTCCATACCATAATTCAAACTTAGAAATGAATAAAAAACCCTATAACCCGAGCGCTTTCAAAATGTGGACCTTTCTTCTTCAGAGACAAACTATTTACCCCTGAAGAAGAAAGGTCCACCTTTCGAAATTACTCAGACTGTAGGGTTTTTATCTATTTCTACTAAAACTTTTTGAATCTACGTGTTTTTCTAACACCATTCCAACTTGATATCCAAAACAAAGCGTATGTTTAAGAGAATTTCAAATTAGTTTTATTAGAAGTCAGAATATAATGTGTAGATAAATTCTGTGTTTAAACTTTAAGGTTTACAGTACGTTAGTACATCATTGTGTATACATAAAACATTGATAATACATACTTAAAATAAGACCCAAAAACTCGAGGGCTTTCGAATAGTTGACTATTCATCTTTAGGAGAACAAAGGGTGTTCATGAAAAGAATAGTCAACTATTCGAAAGCTCTCAAGTTTTGGGTCTTATTTTAAGTTTATTACGCTTTATATGCGATCCTTTGTGCTAACTCCTTTATCAAGATAATACATACTAATGGTAGTAACACTGAGCAGTATTGCTAGTTTATCCTTGTAATAATACTGAACAAGCATAACTAAAGTGATTATTGTCTTTGGTTTGCATTGCAGAAAACTTTTCACAAAATATTCACGTCAGAGATTAGAAAAGGTATTTTATATGCTTTACTAAGTATATATTCATATGTTTGAAACGTAGTCTTTCGATCCATTGCCCTTCATTTTCTAACATAAGATGATTAACTTCATCTCATTGGAAAAATAAGTTGTTGAACTAAACTTTATAAAATCACAAAAACATGAATAATCTATTAAAATGAACACAAGCCTGGTGTTATAATAGTTAGTAGTAACTAAGAGAAAATGCTATTTGAACACATTATCTGATGTTTTTTGTACAGTTTAGTTATCTTGTGAGCCATGAATTAAAAGTTATCCCAGCACACACACGATTGTGTATGTGTTGAAAAACAGTGTAGAAATTGAGATATTAAGGACAAAAACTAAAATATTGTTTTGAATAATATTTATTAATGTTTTTCACATCATCAGTATGTTTATTCACTCATTGAACTGGGTTAATATTATGATTAAGATATGATTTAAATATTTTAATGTTACTTATAACATTATTTTAGTCTAAAAAAATGCTTTTTGCTAAATAGTTCAAGTAATATATTGGTAATTGTAATGATTTAACATTTACATTTTTAGAGTACAGCATGAATAGTGTAGTTGTTGATGATGATATATATTGCTTAAAGTTGTATTTAATGTCAAAGGAGGACAGACAGACATTATCAGAAAACACCAAGTTCATTCCCATTTGAAACTGATATACCAGATTCTACAGAGAAAATATCACATGTGGATAGCTCAGCATCTCCAGCCACTCCCAAAGCAGTTCATGGACACCAGCGACGTATTTCAGAAACTTCCTCGACCAGCTCCAAGAAATCATCAATATTCTCCTTTTTTAGAAAATGACACAGTAGTTGTTTTTTATATGAAAACTTACAGAAATTTGAAATGCTTCTAGAGTGAGCACACATCAAATTTGGTCAAAGTTACTTAGATTTTGTTATTGGAAGTCTGATATTAGCACAAAAAAATATATTAGTAATATAAAGCACTAATAGGTGCACGACTGTTAATCAGAGTGGAATATACTGTTAAAATATTCGTTTTTTTTTTTACTGAACTTTCTACTCCATGATTTTATTTATTCCTAGATTCTTCAGTAAGAGCTTATTGGCTGGATTTACGCTAGAGATATTACATTGTACGTTGTATAAGAAAGACTTACCTAACTTTTAATGAACTTATTGTGTTTTCAGGACAAGACACTGCAAAATGATTTTAAAACTTTGATTTTAACTGAAAATTTTCTCACCAAAAATTAAGTTTTCAAAGACCTTCAATCTGTGAGTCATGGGTTCAGATACCATTATTATTGGTAAAAGAGTAGCCCAAGAGTTGGCAGTAGGTGGTGATGACTAGTTGTCTTCCCTCTGATGTGTCATTTTAAAATTAAGGGTGGCCAGTAGAGAAAGCCCTTGTGTAGCTTTGCACAATTTTAAACAAAAAAGTTAACATGTATATGGCTTAAACTGGTACGAAAGGTTGTAGAAAGGAACCAATTAGTGTATATGGGTAAGTGTAGTTCAGAAGACTTTGCATAATAAAAGTAAGACTGGGTGATATTCTCAGTCTGTTTCATTTAATAGGCAAGTTATTGAATGTCATTATATTGCCCAGTAGTAAAAAACTTTATGAATTGGCCAAATTTTGAGAAAAGGTTTATTCTCACAGAAACACAACCTACTCCAGTTTTGGCTTTTGATTCAGTTTCATCTGAATATAATTAACAACTTACACACACAAACCCATCACCCAACATTGATTTAAAAAAAAAAAAAGAAGTCAGATCAGTGTTGGAGGTTTGAAATAAAACTATCACTGTTTGAGTTTATTAATTTCTTAATATAATACAGGATTATCCATTGTGGCTTCTTCACCATTGTGTTAAGAATATTATTTATACTGACTTCATGATCAAGTAGGTAATTATATAGCATATTTTTCTATTACCTTTACATGGTTAATTATTTCAAAAATTTTTATTCAAAAATATTTTTGGAATATATTTTCTAACATCTATGTGAGAAAACTATTTCTTAAACTTTGTGGTATACCTTTCAGGTTAACAAGTGTGAACCTTGTGGTATACCTTTATGGATGATACCTTTCAGGTTAACAGGTGTGAACCTTGTGGTATACCTTTATGGATGATACTTTTTCAGGTTAACAAGTGTGAACTTTGTGGTATACATGTGATACCTTTCAGGTTAAAAGATGGTCTTTATTTATTTCAATAATTCAACATGTTTAAAATAATAATTTTTGATTAATCAGCCAAATGAGTGGGGTTGATTAATAATAAGATAGGTATTTTAGTGACTAAAGTCTTTGTCTCCACGTCTAATAAAAACTCTATAACTATGTACCAATTTTATTCCACCCGTTTGTTTACAGACATTAATTTGGACTGGTATTTATGTGATAAGGTAGGAAGTAAAATTATAGATGGTTTTGAGTGTGTACAGAATATTATTTTAACTTCCTCAAGAGTCAAAACTCAAACTTCCCATTTCTTTTACTCTAGCTATGAAAGTAAAGGAATGTTACTGTTATATAATCTCATTATGCTGATAAATAATTTAGAATAAAAATGGAATACTTTTATTTACATGGTTTGTAATATATACTTGTTTAACTTTCACTTTATTTTATTGGATAATATTTAAGTTTACTTTTACCAATAAAAAGATAGTTTCTTATCTGTGTCCATTTCCACAGTAATTGGTGCTGGTTAATAATAATGATATTGGCCAGGCTTTTCCTGGTTTCACTGCAACAAAAATACTCACCTTACTTTGGGACTAATGAGTGCACTATAAGAGTAATAGTCAGATTCTACAAAACAGTTGCTGGGGAGTGATGTTGACCAACTACCTTCCCTCTAGTCTGTCAATTCAAAAATAGGGTAAATAAACCAGGTGTAACTTTGCAAGGACATTCTTAACAAAAAGCATTAAAGTGCAACACGTCTTTTCATCTGTTAACTTAAAAGGAATCGTACTTCTCCAGTCTTTGGTAGATACTATAAACTATGACATTTTGTTAGTAACTAAAGTAAGTATATTTCAAATAAGACTCGACAACTATCCTGTTGAGTACAAGGTTTTATTCACGTCAATGTTATTCAAATAACATTGTAGCCCTTCTTTGTAAGTACTCATTTTAATATAAATATCAGTTGTGAATTAAATATTTTTCTATTAAAATGTTTTTCCTGGATATTTTTTATAAAGATGTTATATAAGTTTTGCCTTATTGTTTGTTGGAATGAAACAGGAATTAAGAAATAGGTATTTTCTACATAATACAAAGTTTACAAAATATATAGACAAGTAATATGTATGTATATAGTCTTATATTTTTAAATACTAAAAATAATTATATCTCAATCGGCAAAGATCAAAGAAAAGTCAAAAAAATATAATTGTTCTGAATGACAATTTAGAATTTCACTTGTCAGCATGCAAGTTAAGAACAATATTATAAATTTAACCACTTTTGGATAAGTAACCAACTTGGAAGCACTACTGGATACATATGTGATACTGGGATTGTCTTTGTATTTCCACTAGGGGAAGTGAGCATTGTACAGTACTCAAAAAATAAGACTATGTTGTGCGTTTGTAACAGTGCACAATATACTTTCATGTGTTATATATTCTATACGGTTTATGTAGCAAAAAACAATCCTGTGTTATATATATACTATATGGTTAATTTTGTAATTATAATAAAAAGAGTTAAGTAACTTTAAAATTTGCATTTCATGTTTATTTGTCATGCTCTCTTAAAAGTAAAATGTTTTGTAATTTCTTTAGGGCCTTTTCTCAGCCTTAGTCCAAGCACATTGTTATTTGAAAGTAACATTGGTTCACCACAAATTAGTGTTGTTAAAAAAATCTAAATACATCTGGTCATCATTCAACCAGCACCTGATTTTATAAATACACATGAGGAACATGATGGATACTTACAAATCCACTTTTGTACATTATACTCCAGGAAATTCAAGTGCCAAAAAGAAACACTAATTTAGTACGAGTTATTAACTTCAATGAATATTTACATTAACTCATCATCTATTCCAATTATTTAGAAGTCACAGTAGCTGTAATAACTTCTTACACCTAATTCCAGTTATCAGTAAGCAGAATGAGTATTTTCTGAATAAAAACTAATCATTTAATACTGAGATCAATTCTTTTTTTTTTAAGAAAACAAACACCAATAAAAATATGATATAAATGAGAAAGTGCACTTACGCAAACAAGTTTACAAAAAATTTATTGAAACCTTCACATAATAATACAGTAGAATTTTTTTTTTAATGAAAGATAAAAAAACTTGCAAAAAAATAAGATCTATTTCAACTAGAAATTCTAGGCTTTTTCTCACCAAAAATGAAAATTACCATTAATGCTTTTTCTGTTTATTAAAATGTTCATTTATAAATAATAACGGTATTAAAACTTATTCTGTTTTTAAAAGGTTTTATAAAATAGAAAATAGCTTTTTTTTATTAGAATTTGGTCTATCAGATGAAAAAAGATTTTATGTTTTCAATGACACAAAATCTCTTAATATACATGGCCGATGTTTTCAACTCAGGTGAGAATATACTTAGCAACTTTTTAAAATATTTTCAATCAATCCCAGCATTAGTTTCCAATAATAAAACTTTTTCACGGTGTGAGATCGAAATGTTTGAAACATTTGCAAGAAGAGAGTGTGTCTTAACAGAATGACTTAGACATGTTAACAAAACTAATAGTTTGGTTTCACCTTTGCTACGGGAGCCTTCTTGTAACAGTGACATCTATTCAGCAAAGAAACATTTTTTGTGGACATGAAGAGAAGATACTATTCTTAATATTGATTTTCTATTGTGATTAGAAATATTATTTGGCAGGTGGTGTTGACGTTTTGCTTGCAGGAATCCTTTCAGAAAGGTGCTACTGGAAATTAGAAACAGATGTACCACACATCTGCCAACACTCAAACAATCCAAGGACGAATACACGCTCCCATGTATTAATTATGTTAGTCAAAAGAGGCAGGAGCACTTTAAAGTGAAAAAAAGGGTTAACTTGTAGACAATGAAGCAAAGGATGGTGAAGTGAATATAAATGTATAAATTATGCTAGCATTCCCTAGAGCAACATTTGCATGTGGTTACACAAAGATTGCAATAATTTCAAAGGCAACACATTCCCAAACAGCAGACAATAACTAAAGTGCAATTAAATTTACCTATACACGTGGTTCGTTAAAAGTTATTAATTTGATTCATCTCTGCTATAAATGATGACCAGAAAATTCATCAAAAAAAACAAACTAATTTTCCTGTACATGAATTGTTATGACACTAATATTCCTCTTCATCATTTGGTGAAACCACTGCTCCATCCTCCACACCTTCCTCGGGAACTGCAAAGCCTTCCTGTTAGAAATAAAAAATAATCCTCTCAGCTTGACAGCAGGCACATTCAGTTCAGTCACTAGAATGTACAGTAAACTAAACATACATTCTAGAAATTTCTTTTTAACTCAACCTTTTCTTTTATATATATATATGTATATATTGATTTTTGATATCAAAGCAACACAAGAATACCAAAACCATTTAGCATTTACTACAGTGGATTTTTTTTGTAATATATTTTTTTATTAGTAACCTGATTATTACTACAGTAAATCTTTCTATCACTGAGTCAGCTAAATTATTTGGTGTGCATTTTTTTTTTGTTTAAACTTTAATCCTACACAAGGCTTGGTCATAGTGCATGTCATAAGATTTTTTTAAACAGTTACTTACATTCAAAATTTAATTAAACAACTTTATTATCAATACATTTCAATAAAATGTAGTTTATAATTGTAGTTATTTGTATGATTAAGTTATAAGTTCTTAATTCCAGAAGGAAAATTTTGGATAAATTCTCAACCTTCACCAGTGTTTCCCATGATGCATTTGTGCTCCGAATTCTTCTTCATAGATTTGCTTTCTTTCATTATATGGGTTTCATAGTGTAGCATCAATTATCAACACAAAATATAAATAATAACAGGCAAGAACATCAAATTTAAACTTCTTGACTTGCCGAGATACTAATAAATTTGTCAAGTCCACCAGTGAAGTTCCTCTCATCTTATCAAGGAAGTTATCTAAACCAAGTTTCTTTATTTGATAGTTATCTTTAAAACCAACAGAATGAGTATTTTCATCTCTAGAAAAATCTTATTACAGTTATTCCTTTTCAGTGGGCATAGTAAGTAACTGGCCTCATATTCCTTGTCTATAATCATTGTTGTTCAGCTCTAAGCTTAGTAAGAACGTCAATTAAATTAAAGTAGTTTTGGAACATTCTATTCTAGTGCCTGATATATTTTGTGTTCTGAATGATATCTTAATTTTTATATGAATAACTAATTTAATGAAAACAAAGGTGGCTTGACTTTTACACTACCCGAGTAAAATTCACGCAAGGGCTTAACACAGTTGGTTAAATACCCACCTCTCTGATTCACTACTTTTGAACAAGATACGGGCAATAAAACATCATGAAGATACAATCAACAATCTAGCAAAATGATGCATTCAGAGAAAAAGATAAAAGCATTGATAATTTTATTTCATATTATAAACTTTTGGTTTCGCTGTACATTTATGATTCTGCTACATTTTAGTGGTAGGGCATAGGTAAAAAAAAAAAAACGAGAGATAAAATGTAAAGTTTTACAAAAAACTTTTGATACACATTTAGGAGGTTTAACAAAGGAAATATAACAAATCTTTAGCAAAAAAAATTATTGAGGAATCGCTTTTTTTTAGTACAACAAACTTGTAATGTTCACTAAAAGCCTGCCATATTTGTTTTTAGTATATATATATGCAGTAAAATCATAATTATAGTAAACATTACTATGTATATCTTCAGAGATACACAACGAAGACAGGGTTAATTCTGATTACACTAAAATGTAGAAGCATCACGTCATTAAGAGTAAGTATACATACAACCACCTTCTCAATAAAACTACCATCTAAATTTTCAGGTCTGTACATGGAGTAAGATTTGAAATATTAATACAAAATAATCAATGGAACAAAACAACCTTATCACATATATTCCAAGTCTACCTTAACTAACCTCAGTAGCATATAGTATCTCCAGTATTTTTTCTACAATGAGTGGTTTTTCTCCATCTTGCTCAGACTCTTGACAGATAAGTTCAATATCTCGGAGTTTTCCGTAATAGAAGTCTCGCTCCCTTTCCAAGCCTTCCACTGTAAACTTCAATTCTGCAACCTGAGGAAGAAAGGTAATTCCTGAACAGATTAAAATAAGTAACTACCACCGAACACATCCACACCTACTTAAAATTATATTAATTTTTTCCTGTCTAAACACCCCACTAAAATAAGTAACTACCACCGAACACATCCACACCTACTTAAAATTATATTAATTTTTTCCTGTCTAAACACCCCACTAAAATTAACTACCACCGAACACATCCACACCTACTTAAAATTATATTAATTTTTTCCTGTCTAAACACCCCACTAGCATGTTGCCACATTGACTACAGATATTTTCCAAGAATATAAATCCTTAGAATCATATAAGATTATCTTCAGAACATGTCTTTGTAACTACTTGTTGCAAAAATTTCAAGTCTCCTGTACCTACATCTAGAAACACAAAATCTTCGGAACTTCAGATTTTGAAATATCCATTTAAAGAAGAAGAAAAAAAACATTTTTACCAACTCGAACTCCCTTTTTTTTGTACCAGGATCTGCTAGTTTGTTTACGTACGCATGGTAACAGAAAGGCTTTCACACAAACTATCATACATCATATTCTTTAATCTAGACAATTCTACTTCAGGTTTCTTTTTGTACCAGGATCTGCTAGTTTGTTTACCTACGCATGGTAACAGAAAGGCTTTCACACAAACTATCATACATCATATTCTTTAATCTAGACAATTCTACTTCAGGTTTCTAATGACAAGCTGGAATGTCTTCCAAATGGATATAAAACAATATTGCCAGTATGTGTAAGTTGATTAAATGACCTTAGACCTACTTCACACTTTGTAATACGTGATCATTTTATACTTCTGAAAAATACATTTTTGTGGATTATTTTAATCACAATTTGGTAGAGGCAAACAAAATTTGCCTATTTATGTCAAAATACCCAGAAGATCGATGAGAAAGAACAGAAGCAAAGTCTCTAAAACATTTACATATCGGGAATTGCTAAAAATAAAGTTTAATTTTTTTTACTGCATAAAAACTTCATAGTGTAACACAGGTACTCAACATTGCATGTATAGTAAATGAGGTTTTTTATCTCGTTACTGGAAACTGACCCAATTGAAACTGAAGAAATCCATTTTACCTAGGATTAAGTTATATTCATACATTTGTACCTGATTGGACAACTCCTCTACTTTGTGCGTGTCCCCTGAGCTGGTTATTCTATTTCCTACTGCAGCAGGTTTTGGGGGGGTTGTCTTGACTCTTTGTGTTGGTGCTGAAATTAATCAAATAAGAAACAACTCCTGTTTAACCCAGCATCTAGTACACCAAATAAATTTAAACTCCTAATAATCTAATCTCAACAAAGAAATGAGGTAAATATATTTCATTTATTCTCGGTATTTTACTGCGATAACAGATAAAAAAAAAAATATACATGAATAATATCAAACAGTCGTATTATACTTCCATCAGCACTAGGTATATAGATAGCTTACTTGTTTTCAATTAAATGTTCTCCTAATTGTATTTTAACTGAAAAATCAACTCGAGACATACTATGGTATCTTTTTCTAAAATCCTTAGCAATGAGCAATCTGAAATACAAACTCTTTCATCATGTGTTTACAGACTGAATATTATACATTTTAGACTAGCATTTATCAACCTATTCAATACCAGAGACAAGCTAACTGCCTCCCTAAACTATTACGAATCACTAAAATACAATAACAGTGAAAAACATTACAATTTATATACAAATATTTTGTCTGTTTTTGTGAAATCTCAAATAACAGCAAGGTGACTGTAATGAACCAATGTTGGTCTGTATTCTGGTAGTTGAGAAATAGTGGTTTAGAATATAACCAACTGACAACCAGGCTACCAAACTAAATTTCTCTCTTCATCATTCAGCATCAACTTTTACATCAGGAAGAAGAAAGTTTATACAATCATTAGACATAGAAAAATAAAGCTACTCGAACATTCCAATAAATGCACAATGTTTGTTTACCAGGATTGACATCACAGTATATTTTTTTTAAATAATATAAAAAAATTAAATAATTATTATCAAGACCTAACAAAGTGACTTCGGAGTTCGTAACTTTAAAATTACTTGTGAAGTCTCGTAAGTCTTCATCTTGTAAGTACATCATTTTTGAAAAAGCTGAAAACACAGTTAAAATTCTGATACGACAGTACCAGATGCACTTCAGATTAACAAATCTTAAGTATTTTAAACACTGGAAACAAAGCTTTTCCTTTTTAATAACCTGTCATATGACTTATAGACTAGCAGCGAGTAAAGCAATTTATTGTATAACACTGAATTATAAATATCAAATATATCCAAACATAAAACAATATGAATTTAAAAACTAAACTAAATAATCACCAAAACAATAAACATTTCTCCTTGTCGCAAGAGAACCTACACTAATGTTTAATTATCAAAAATGGAATGATTTTATCCAGACTCAATATCACCTAAAGGACGTTTTATTTAATCTTTGTTTACCAACTTTGCAAAAATTCATTATTGTAGTACGATCAGTTTTTCTTACAAAAGTTTCTGTAAAATATCGAAAAACTGAAATCACCTTATAAATATTTAGAAATACAAAGCAGTGGTAAATATTTTATCTTAGTTAAATGAACTTCACTGGGACATTTTAACCATGTGTTCGTATTTTCAGATTATTATGCTAAGCCTCACTTTTGTTACGTGATACTAAACCAAGTTTTTTTTTTTCTTTATATACAATTAAACTCTACTTTCACCACAATTATTTAAATATATCTTACATCTAATACATCTCAGCAATTTAAAATGAATCACACACTAAATGTGACTGATCTCCTACCAACAGTAGAGATTTTTTATGGATCCTACCTGCTCTCCCAACAGGTTTAGTCATTCCTCCACCTCCTATAGCTTTTCCACCTTTTGGACTACAAACTTGTACACCACCTCTAGCTTCAAAAGCGTTATATTCTCGCCCATCATAGTTTGCATCAAAAAACTTTTTAAACCACTGAAGGAACTCAAAGTTGTCTTGAAATCTCCCTTTGATTAGTTTATCAACAGGTACAATCTAAAGATTAGGATTATAAATTAGCCCCTCTAAAAAGAAAATAAGATATGCAAATTTTAAGAGATCGTTGAAGTCTTCCAAGATGAATATTTTGATCTAAGAAATAGTGCTATTTAGAACAGAAGTAATCTTTAAAAACTAGATATTAATAAAAAAAATTGTAGCTTGGTATATTAAGAATGTTTAGTCTCATAAGTGAAACAAGTACGCTATAAAAGAAAAAGTTTAAAATAAATACAATATTATTATTACATTACACAATAATATTGTTCTGATTTTAACAAATTATCTCATTTCTGTTTCGTTTGGTTACTACCTGAACTCACAATTTAATAATCACAGAATATTCAGAAAAATAGTTCAGCATTCAAATAATAATTTCAAATATTTCTTAAAAGAAGTTTTAAAAGTGTCATTCCTAAATTATGCTTCCATGTACATAAAGTTAAATAATATCCCTTTACTGATGCTGATGTAGCCGTGATAAACAGATCTTGATGTCTAGGGCTATTTGGATGCTATAAATGTACACTGATTGGTTAAATTGAGAGAAAGAAGAAAAACAAAATGGCACAAAATTAGTAACTTTCTGTGTAACCGCAGTGCTGAAAAAACATGAAGTGTTGAACCTGCCATTAAAACCTTAGAAACAAAGTTTGATTTAGGACTCGCAGAATGTGAAAATAGTTCTGGACTTCCAAGAGTCCAGAACCATTGTACATTCAAGTTCTATTTAGCACAGCCTTATGCACAAATAAAATGGGAGAAAATACTAGGTGCCATGAACGAATTTTTAGCCGCCATGGCGACCTGACATCTGGAATTTGTCAAGGCCTAAATTAGTGGAACCCGTGACAAACACGTACTACAAAAGAGATGTAGGGTTTCTCCGTCTCACTATAGACGTACTACATAAATTAATTAGATCCACAGAAGTCCTTTACGCAGCGTGTGTTATGACTATTTATCTAACAAACAAGCACAGAAAGACATATGTAGGCTTACCTTGTCTGCTCCAACTTTTTTAAAAGCTGCTTGAAGGATTTTGAAGTTGTTTATATATTCATGTTCAAGATTAGTTTTGAACCTGACTCTCTTTAGTGGTACACAGCCTAAAAGGATAGACTATATCAAAATCAGAAATCTACTAAACAAACACGTGCTAAACCTTCAAATATCACCAAATTTTACTTCTAGGAAGAATCAATGAAAGAGGGTCTGCTTTATTCACTTTAATCAGTAAATGTCATACATGACCTCATTCAACTTAGTTCTCAGAGAGACCTTGAAACTTGAATTACAAAGAACAATAACACAGGCCTGCGAATTTAAACTTCATAAAAATTGTTTTGGTTTTAATAACAGATTTTCCATCACGTAAGGATTTTTTTATAAATCGGGAAGAAAAAAAAACTTTTACTTAGAACAAATTATTATTT
Organism: Limulus polyphemus; assembly: GCF_000517525.1. Taxonomy (NCBI): domain Eukaryota; kingdom Metazoa; phylum Arthropoda; class Merostomata; order Xiphosura; family Limulidae; genus Limulus; species Limulus polyphemus. The sequence continues at coordinate 109,603 of NW_013668430.1, read as the reverse complement.
CGTTCACCAATGAACATTTTTTTTTTATTATTATGTTTGGGTTCAAGAATGATCAATAAGATTCTTACTTCGTGATTGGTATAACAAAATCTATAGCCAGTGGTTGTCAACATTTTAAGCATAACAAAATGCGACCTGATTTCAATGAAAATGATTCACTTATGTAAAAATACATGTTTTGTGAAAAATCTGTACATGATGGAGAAAAATGGATATCATTTTCGTATTTAGCATACAGGAATTACTATAGAACATGGAAAAATTTCAAGATGATAAAAGCATCGCAGGCCTGTCTTATCAACCCTACATGCAACAGGTCAGTCTGTTGGACTAAAGCCATAATGGGAATTAATGTTTACTATAAATTCTATAACTCTGAAGTAGTTTAACATATCTTCACAAACTTTGGTAAGTTTTTAGTAAACATTACAAGCATGTTCTACACATACAAATTCATAAACTTATCTGAACTTAAGTTAGTCAGTCCAACTCGTATTCTGATTAAGTTTAAAAAAAGAAAGAAACATTAGATACAATGGAAATAAAATCTAGAAAAACTAATTTGACATAGTATTTCAGGCCTAAATCCTTCTTCAGGTGATGTTTGATAAAGCCAAATATACAGAGTACATTCAAATATCATGAAAAAACATGAGGAACACGAAGTGTGATGTAAGAATAATGGCAAATCAATTGTTTTAAGGAAGCTACAAGTGAAGAAGTGAAAGAGAAGGGGGAAGGAAAAATTGAAAAGAAATACAAAGCTGATATTGTGAGTGGAAAAAGTCAGAGGATATCAAAAGTTATAAAATAAATATTTCTCATTTAATACAAGTGGAGAATTTATACCTAATGTTCTATAACTATTATAATCTAACTGGTTTTCTAACTAAGCTATAAGCTCATTAGTGTAATTCCCTTACTATGTTCAAGGTGAACTTGGCATTAGCACCTTTGAATCTGTAGGTTGAACAATTCAAAAGCTGCCATCAGAATGAACCAGTTCAGTAAGTTAAAAATATTATCTTTCTACTGGTTATAAAATACTTTAATAGCAAATGTAAGAGAGAGAGAGAGAATTACTGACATTTTTTGAAAGACAGTACGCGATGGAGGGATTAGCATGTTGGTTTGACTTTCTGATTTATATTTTTGTAAATCCGGACAACTGAAAGCTATAAAATTAGTCTGAGCAATGTCTACAAGTCTGTAATTTGTATTAAAATTCAGCAACTCAACTAGGACAGAAAAAATGTTTAAATGGACAAGTTAAAAAAACAAGTGTCAAGTGATACATGGAAGTGAAGATTGAGAATTTATTTAAATATTTTCCTTTTCCAATTATGGAAACTAAAACTTGGTTTATTAACAATGATTTGATGCCAAGTTTATTGACGTAAATTGATAACTAAACTTTTTAAATTTGGAATGTAACTCTGTAAAACATCAACATGCACTTTGACCCCACCCATACACACACATGGTTAATACAAGTCTCACATTGAAGTACATCTTTATCAATTTCTATCTACTATCAACATTGTTTATCTTTCCCTACTGTTTACACGTATCTTTGTTCACTCTAACCCTCTGACTTCTCTTACACATGATTATTACACACTTGCCAAGATATAAAATTAACGTGTGTTACATCCACAATATGTTAATCCTCAAATCGTCTTAGAAGATAGTCTATTATCACCAAAAACTCAGTCATAAGACACTCACTCAACACGATATTTTATCATTGTAATTTTAATCACTTCACAAACTTTTCAACTTGTTTGTTGTGTATACAAAGAAAATGTTTTTGATTAGATGAAATTTACAAAAAAAAACACACTTAAGATTAAGAAAATATAACTTCTTATCAGTGTCATACACCCAACATTAGTGTTATACAGTTATAGTACAGTCGTATTAAATCAGCAACAAAAATTATTTTTCTTGAAAACAAAAAAACAGTTTATGTTATGTTTCCATGCTATATACAGGACAGATTGAGATAAATATCTGTACAGCCACCAGGGTTAGATTAAGACCACAGTTCTTAAGTTCTGCGAAATACTTTCTCTACAAGCCATCTTCTTATTTTGTCACCAAGACTTTACTCATCACTCAACTGCTTACCAACAGTACTGCTTTTAAAACCCTAAAATTAACTTAAATCATCAAGAAATACTATTAAAAAACAAAACACTGTGGATCTCTTGACACAGTAGACTCATAGGTAACTGTTTGCTCTACCTTTTCATTGATCCAGCTATGACAGCTGATAAAAGTAACAATCAAAACAAAACTATTTATTAAAAATGTTTCATGAGGAACGCACATAAACAGCTTGAAGTAACTAATAGGTAATGCAATTCAAAAGTATAACATTAGCTCCATATTCCTCAAGTATTTTAAAGTTATATAGGGTAATAAAACAATAAAATTTAAGTATAAACAGATGTATACTGTTACAAGTTTAAAGTTACTTAGATTTATTCTGATTTTTTTTTTTTTCGGTGGTTACGAGGTCAGTTAAATTGACCAACCTTGTATAGAGCTCAGGTAGAGAAAATAACAGATAAAATTTACAGTTTTACTGAAAATAAATGTTTGTAATATATTTAGGAGGGTTTAGAGACTATGTAAATGAAATTTGAGATGAAGAAAAGTATTTTTAATCTGAGCATGTAAATCACTTTGCACTTGGACTAGTAAAAAAAATACTCAAAACATTCATAGACATTTTTTTTAATTTATTAAAAATACTTCACTAAAACATCTGATGTTTTGTATGTAAAAGACTTGGGATGTTTACTAAAAGTCTGTCAAATTTTGTGAAAATACACATACTATGTTAAAAGTAAATAGTATCAAAAATATATCAACTTTAAATGAGTACAAAGTGGTCACGTGGTCAGTCAATTCAACCAAGCCCTTGTAAAGAGTTAAGTGTATACAAATTTCATTTGGAAAATAAACAAGCAGTTACTTGGCAAAATTGTTAATGTTTAAATTTTTTTTTACTAAATATATTTCATACACATGTTTTGGAATTATTATGTAATTCCCATTTAAAATAACAAGACAACACTCTAGTTGAGGGGGGTCGGTCTTTTCTGGTGGGTGATTTGACCAAGAAACTGAATATTAGGGCGGCCTAAATAAATTTATCATACAGAAATTATTGAACTTCCCATTAAAATTCTTTAAAATATTTATTCAAATATCAAAAGCTAATAATGAAATCATATAAGAGATATATACATTACCAGGAAATAACATGTCCATAAACTGGCAGTAAGCAGCACCTGATGGGGAAAACACAAATTTTCGAAGCTTAATACCGTAATCCATTAAAAAAAACCTAAACATATTAAGGGTTAGTCAAAACTCAAATACTCATTACTATTTTGCCCATTATCCTAGTAAAACTGTTTATTTCATTCACATGTATGATTATTCCAGTTTTTTAACCAAAATCAATAAAATACACACAACTCCTACAGTCTGTAAGTCTGCTTAATGTGTGAAAAACACTTCAATAAAAATAAGAAAACAAGAAGCAATTAATTCATGACCTTCTCAGTACACTTGTGTTATGTACTCTTCCCCTTTTCTCAGTAACATAAGTCACACAGAGGACACACTCTCCAAAAAGTAAAGGTAACTGATTTTTGAGCTCATAAACTTTAAGACTATAATTGACTCCAATTACTTATCTTGAAAAAGAAAAGCAAACTAAAATAAACAATAGAACCAAGTGCATAAAATTTATCATGAAAGTAAGAATATTGATTCAATTTTAAACCTAAATTGTTTCTGAATTAAGCTATTTTCTGTTATATCACCAACGTTTTTAATAATAAAAAAAAACTCTTTAATCAATGGAGACTCTAAATTAAGAAATCAACAAATATTTTCCCAGTTTTGTTGTCTATATTTTTCATTTTATACTAACAACAGTATTAGGTTACAGTTTTGTTGCTAAGCAACATGACAAAAAAGTCATTGTTGGAATATAGTGTGACCAAAACACACTGGCCTTTCTTTTTATTAGAAGTTGTTAACATAACTGATTTTTACCAATAATTTTCTTAATTTTGATTGGCTCACAAAAGAATTTACCAAGGTTTGACTGCCTCGACTACACTTTTCTGCCTCTTCGTTAGTCAAGCTTGGTTTCACAAAATGTATTTATTTGAGGTTAGGGTATACTGTCCTCACCTTTCATAGCTAAGGTGAGGTTAGGGTATACTAAAGGGTAGGGGTGGTAGTACTTGCCCCATCATTTTTGATAGCTATATACTAGTACATTATAAGCCATAGAATGTCATATCGTGAATGTCATTTTCATCTTATATTCTTATTGGTCTTGCCAATTATCCTGATAGTAATCCCTGAAAGACTGATTGTTATTGACAGCTATCAATGAAACACCAAAACCACAAAATAGATTATTTATTACTTAAATTCTATTTGGAAATAAGCTTTGTTATGTTTACTATAATTCTGCAACTTTGTCACTATTAAATGTTTATATTTCGTCGACACATGCACAGACAGACACTTTGTTCCCCCGAATTTGTCAAGTACTATCTTTCTTTAAAGGTTTAGTAAAATAGCAATATGAACACCATTTATTATAAAAAAAAACAGGATTTTGATTACAGAAATGCTAACTTTCACTTTAGAAAATTATAAATCATGTAAGATACAAAGAGTATAATACAAAAAAGTGCATTACAGGTTTTAAAGATTTTAAAAACATGTGTAAAATATTGTTAAATGTCGGTATTTCAAAAATACACATTAAAATCTGCTAATTCTACACAAAATAAAAATAATGAAAAAACATTAAAATCACGTATATTTTATATGTATATTTTAAATAAATGGCTATCTATGAGAGCTGGGTAATTTACTCAGTTAACTGGTTCAGTCGATTACCAAGCATCAATTACATCAATCAATGTCATGTAAAATAATCACATAATTAAAATTAGCATTTTTGATTATTAATGTTTTTCATCATTCAAACTATCCAAGTCTATGAGCCTATCATTAATCAATTAGCATATTCTAATAATTACTCAGCTCTACTTTTTACAGAGAAATCTGGAATGTAGAGCACATGATTAAACTTACAGTTAAAGATATATTTACCTGTGCATAATTCCTCAATCTTGCTATACTGAGTCTGTAGACAGTCGTTAACCCAACTAAGCATTTCATGACGACTCAGATTTTCAGTCGTTGCGCTAGTAGCATAAACATTAACACACAATGGTCCTGACATGGTGATTGGGAGACTTCACACTTTAAAGAAAAAAAACAAGAATGCTCCGTGACTGGTATACTTGAAACAATCAACAGTAAAACCTTTTTTTCCCATTAAATGTATCTTAATAAAAGGTACTCTTTTCAACCAAAGAAATTACATATGCAATCTACTATAACACACAAGATATAAATGAAACTAAATTTCCCATTTATAGATCAATTACAACTTATAGATCAATTACAACATTTTAATACTATGTGTGTGTGTGTGTTTAAACCTAATTTTAAAACCTCATAGTTTTTAGATAAATGTACCAAAAACACCAATCCCAAAATATGTATTACATATATAACCATTCCCACCCATACACTTATTTCACAAATTTGATAAGATAATAAACAGTACAAAATCACCAAGAAAGCCATTCTATTAGACATAACTTTGCCAATAAAACTACTTCAGAGTTATCTGTAACCTACAACCAACTCTCACAACGTTTTTATGGGGGGGGGGGGGATCATAAACTTTCATGAGTGAATTCTACACAGGACTAGACTGGAATTATCTATAAACTATTACCAACCTCTCAACATGGTTTTATGATGATCATAACAAAGCTTTCATAAGAAGATTCTACACAGGACTAGACTGGAATTATCTATAAACTATTACCAACCTCTCAACATGGTTTTATGATGATCATAACAAAACTTACATAAGAAGATTCTACACAGGACTAGACTGGAATTATCTATAAACTGTTACCAACCTCTCAACATGGTTTTATGATGATCATAACAAAACTTACATAAGAAGATTCTACACAGGACTAGACTGGAATTATCTATAAACTGTTACCAACCTCAACATGGTTTTATGATGATCATAACAAAGCTTTCATAAGAAGATTCTACACAGGACTAGACTGGAATTATCTATAAACTATTACCAACCTCTCAACATAGTTTTATGATGATCATAACAAAACTTTCATAAGAAGATTCTGCAAAAGCATTTGACTGCACTGAAAGTCAAATGATCATTAATAAACAGAAAGGCCACCACAAATTACACATGTATCTTGCTTTTACCAAATCTTACAAATAGTGTTTCACTATGATAGTTAATAACCTATATGCCCTTCAAAGTGTAAGAGTTAGGCTAATAACCACAACCACAAATGATATTCAATCTCAATAAATAATGCAAGTACAACATTGATTTTACTGGCACAAGTGCAAATTCAGAGTAAACTTTTACAATGGAAACTTGGACACAGTTTCTCTGATGTGTATTTGTTTGTTGGATAACAAACCCCAGAATAATAAAACTAGTAATTATAGTACATTTTCAACATATTAAATACTTTGTTAATTTTGAAGGCTTTAGAATTCACATATTTGTTTTACAAGTTGAACCACCAATCATAATCTAAACCACTTTTAACAAAAGTCTGTGTATGTGCGTCCACTTATAATTGGCATACTGTCGAACCAACTGTAACCAAACATACTTTAAGGGCCATCTAGGAGTAACATGGGGGAGGTCAATGTTTGGATTTGACTGCCCATGTTTTTCTCCTGTTGCTCTATTGATCATTACCAAACTTCAAAAGGAACAATTAGGTCATACCAGAGAGTGACGAGGGGAGGTTAGCATTCAGATCTAAACCACCACTGCCATGTCTTTCTTCTACATTGAATTGGTAAGTCAACTGGTTAAACTAAAAAAGTCATTCTTCTTCCTATCATTTTATGTAACAAATATATCATTTATTTGAATCAAAAAACCCGAGGCCTAAAATCATAAATATTATTCAACGTTAAAATTGGTACACAATTAAAAACATTTTATTTAGGCCTATCTATGGCCTTCAAAAAGTTGACGACTCTACATGTTTCGACGTTGCAACGCCATCCTGGGTAAATATGTATACTCTGCAGAAAACTTACTAATACACAAGTTTTATGGAAACTGTTCAGAGAAGTGGCAATATAAGATGATTCTGATGATAGAATATATATTTTATGAAGTTTTCTTTGTTTTGAATTTCATGCAAAACTACATGAGGGTTATCTGTGCTAGCCATCTCTAATTTAGCAATGAAAATAGCACTCACATACTTTGAGGAGTAAATATATTTCAAACAAAACATCAAAAATTTAGACACAAAAAAAAAAAAAAAAACAAAACAATTTACTTTCATTTTTTCCATCATTTTAATTTGTAAACTGTTGGGACATTTGTAAGCATTTGCCATTTTTGTTCTATATTACATATTCACCTCATTCACAATATCTTGATGAAATAGTTCCTGCTCTCAGTAGTAGTTCATCCAAAAATCTATTAACTGATAACCCAAAGATAGTGATAGTGATTATTTAAAAAACTTTACTTAAAACCAGGTTTTTCAGAATGTATCATGATATACCCAGTAATATATCATAACCTCATTGAAACAATACCATTCATCAGTACATCATTAGACTTGAAGAAAGCAAGTAACTAACTCATAACCAAGTATTTACTTAGTAGTAACCTGCAGGGTGAGAAAAAAAAAGACTTTTTTTAAATATTCAAATCAATTTTTTAATACTTTGATTTAATTGCAAGATCTTCATGTTAAAAAGATTTATTTTCTCTTTAAATAATTTTATTATCTAAGTATAGTGGCTGTTTTATACTTAATGATTCCTTTCGGAATGTTCAAAGCCTTTAAATAAAATAAAAGTTTAGCTACCTTCTCAGTTCCCAATTAAGAACATTTTCTGTAGTAAACAATTTGTTGAAAGGAAGTGCTGGACCTCTGTATTTAATAAAGGTTGAATATAGTTACATGATGTTTTTTTTTGGTTTTTTTATAGGTGTTTGCAACAGTTCGTAACAGATTGCACTACCTCCGATATTAACTAAATTCCTTGATATCGGGGTTGAATTAAGTTTGCTGAACCCTATCTGCGGTAACAGAGATGGGCTTGATTCTATTTAGTTAGTCTTCAAAGTTTCATTTGAGGCCCACATTCATGACCAGATTTTGTATGTTACTGTCTGTCATGATTTTTTTTCAGATATTGTCATTAATGTTGACCAACTTTGAATGTACACTTCCAAACAACCACAAAATGTATTCCACTGCACTTCACTTGGAAGTATTAACTTCTGTTCCACACTGGCTTTATCCAGTAAAGCAGCAATGTGATTATTTTACTATTTCTATGACATTTGCCTTAGCAAATGATGTCTCCGGTAAGAAAGCCAAAAGCTCATAACAATGTAGAGAACAGTCCATGTATAATTCTATATACATCTAAAGGTGTTTATGTATAGTTTTGGACCATAGGACAAACTAAGGACCTCAAATTTTGACGAACTGGAAAGTAAAAGAAAACAATTCACTTCCAATTAATTATGCAAATTATTTCATTAGTATGTGCATATTAATGAACTCGGATTCAGATTATCTTCAAACACAAAAGAAAACTAATAATACTACCCAACTAATTTATACATCAATTTAAAGCTGCAGAAGAGAGGAAACACATAAATCTAACAACACAAACGTCAGACTATCACAGAAGAAAAGAAAAACATAAAACTAATTTATTTTCAACACTACAAATCAACCCTCCAGTTACAGACCTCTTATAGTTAAGCTGTACATTTTTACAACCTGTGATTTAGTTTATTCCCTGCAGTATTTTCCACTTTATTGAGAAAATTACCACCAAAGAGGTTGCAAGTTGCCATGAGTTCCATTGCTAGGGTGGTTGCTATGGAAAGATTTTAATTTTCAGTTCAAGATTACAATTTTCAATACCATTTTTGAGAGATGTGTGGGGGTGTTTGACAAAATGTGTTGTAGACACTGAAAGTAGACATTTTAAAGTAGCAAATATCTATTTTTCAAAATAGGATGAAAAAATGGGCTAGAAATACCTTAAAAAACAGTTAATTAACTAAACATTTGTCTTGGGGAAGAGGTTTCACGTTAAAATTATTAGTGTTAGCATTCATTTTATGTTTCATACTTATTCTAATATAAGACTTCTCTTAAATCTTATACACTTTATTTAAGCTATAAAACTGCTAGACATATTCCCCACCCCATCCCCATAATGGTCTGCATAGAGGGAATGGTTATGTGTAACATTTTTGTGGTAATAGGCATCATACGAATCAAAATAATGAATTTTCCCATGTGAGTGACATTTAATGTGTGGTTATTATTTAACAATGTCAAACAGTTTCTGTTCACAAGAAAAAAATAAAACTCTAACACTGCTTGAATGCCAACTCGCAAACCTTTGAACTATCTTCAAGTTTCAACTTTAAATCCTAGATAGGGAACAAGACTTTGAAGGCTTAATCCTTCCAACACAGCCCTAAAATAAGTTATAGTAAAATATCGTAACATTTCTTACACTGACATTGTACAGAAATTTATTTAACCAATTTGATAAAAATTAATACTATATATTACACTTCTACAATTGGCTTATTTTCTCAACTGTCACACTGTAATTTTAACAGTTTAAATTATATTTCAGCTAACACCTTATGTATATTTAAAATTAAGTATAATAACAGTCATGATATACGTAATTTGCCGAAAATGAACGTTTGTAAGGCTGTACCTAAGTCTCATTCTCAGTCTTACTCTTAAGACTCGATATGAGAGAGAAAACAGACGTACCATATCATTATTAATATAATTTAAATATTTCCTCACAGCGTCAAAGAAATTATCGAACAGAAGATTCACCAATTTCGTAAGACGCTGATTCTTTGAGACAGGAACACAGCAGTTTAATTCAAATGTTATACTAATAATAACAGAAAATTAGACAGGTGTCAAATTCAAAGTAACCGAGTTAAACAGGTTTAGGCCTAACGAAATGGAATTTTGAATAATGTGAGTGTGAGCGACCGATGGACATGGCAATTTTAGAAGCATATATAAAGCAGCATTTTAATAATGATATTCGAATTAACTATCAAAATGTCATACATGCACTCACCTGTTCCTTCCTTCAGCGACAGTACCTTCTAATTCTATGCAAGAAACGACTACTCCAAGTTCCAACTGCACCTCTCTTTCTTCAGTGCCGCTTTAAGTTTAACTTCAACCGACCAGTTAGCCTAGATTCAATCTCACTCACGCTAGCCGAAATTAACGTTGTTGGTCAAAGATTTCCGTTTCTTTTGAGAAGAGGTGGAGTAACGACGTCTGAGGAATGAACAACTAAAATAAATGTCTGTTGTAGAAAATACTTAATTGTCAAAAACGGGATATTTTAAATTAAGAATCGGCAATAAAATAGTGTGGTGCAAAGAAAAATTACATTCGTGTTGCTATTGCACATAATAATGTCATCAAGAAACTATTTTTTTTTTATTTTATGATTTGGAGTCACGTGCATAGATTTCATCAATCATGATTCCTGAGCTGTAGATGTGACGCTGATTAAATTATTCAGGTGTTCACAATATTACTTATCTATATATAACTATCTGCACCTCACAAAGCAATAAACCACCCTCTAGCCTAAGAACATCAGAAAAATCAAAAAGTACGCAACTAAAAGAAGGAAGATTTACCTGCCGAAAGTACTTAGGTTTCCTGTGTCTCGTGATTTATCTTTTTTTTCTTTTTTTTTCAATTTCATCCTTCGTGATTTATAGCATTAAATATATATGAGGTTAAACATTTTAAGCAGTTAGATACTTCAATTCAATCCTCGTTAAGATACTCCATCTGAAAATTTAATTTATTTGTTATTTTTACTGCCGTATTTGCCCTTTTGTGTTATTCATTAGTAATTTGTCAATAAAATGTTTACATCCACAAAGTCAAGAAGTAAGACCTAAATATTTACTGCTAACATCATTAAAAATCATCATACAAATCCATCTTCAATTTTTTAGACCTAAAATTGCATGAAAAAAAGAAAGGTTAGATGTGGTACGCAAGGTATGTTTACACAGTAATCACTTACCAATTATGGTCATTTTCTAAGATATATTTTATTATTTATGGATGTTCACGTTTTTGTTACTTCTGGTAAAATTAGTAGGATTTCCAGTTGGAGCTTTCAAACTATGCAAAGAAGGAGTATCACAAAGAAGTTATACAAGTTGCATGATTAATATTTCATGAAAAAATACTACTACTGAAAAACATTATTCATGCCAAATTTCTAAAGATCAGGCTTTGTTACGTCCTGTGCTGTTATATTGGCCCCCGGTGGTACAACGATAAACTTGAGAACTTATAACGCTGTTGTTTTCTCAGAGTAAAGCAACACAATGGACTGTCTGCACACTGTCCACTGCAAAGAATCAACTCTGGATTTTTGTGCTGTAACACTGTAGACTCACCGCTGACCCACCGGAAAACACATATCCCATTGTTTAGTTTATTTGTTTGTTGGTTTAACCACGAACAGAACAAACAATATGTGAGAAAACTATTAACCTTTTTATTTTATGATCAACTGTTTCCAGTGATGCAAAAATAAAATAAAAAAAACAAAGTAATTAAGCTGAAAATGTTTCCCCTGAAGGGTTATACATATATAATTCAGCATACCTCAGCAAATAAAATGCAAAACCATAACATAGAATACTGTCAAAATGTTAAAACACTAAAAGATAAGCATGATTACTCACAAACTGTTTAGAATTATATACTTATTAGTTTCCCACTCTGATTCAAAAACGCAGGAATATTATTCATTAACCGTACGATGTAAATAGCAGTCACGCGAGTAGGCATAGTTATAAGATGTAGGATGAAGAAATCCTACGCTAAACAGCAAAGGTCGACCGTTAGGCGATCGTTCAGCTTCTTCAGTAGGTGTTAGGCATTCAGTCTTATCTGTAAATGTGATTTAACTACAGATTGTCTATATTTGGGTTAATAAGGTTTTGATCAAGCTTCTTTCACCTTTCATAAGTTTAATGACATTATTGAAGTTAAAATCTTTCAAAGAATCATCATTAAGTATATAATTTATATTTAACAATCCCAATGAAATAAACTTATGACATTAAACATTTATGCCAAGCCAATGAATCATTAAAATATATTATATGTTTATATTGTTTTTGTTTGCTTGTTTGTTTGTTTTTCTCGTTTAATTAAGAAAAGCGCCGCATACGTCAACTTCTATCTTATGTAAACAGTTGTGGATATCAAGAAAGTGACTCATTTACAACAAAGATTGCATAATACAGTCTGGAGGATAGCATTTGCAATCCCTGCCCCTGCATATCTTAGCAGCATTCCTCTAATATATCAAGGTAGCAACACCGAAATCTGCTCACTGAGTGAGTGTAAAGATTAAAAGTATTCATAGCAATATGTTAAATAATGTGCTTAAAAATACGAGACTTAGTAGCACCATTGACATATTGACAAAGTTTCATAACGTTTCAATTTAGATTTTGGCCAGAGGGCGCATGACGCTAAAGTATTACTAGAATACATATAAAGTTTGCCTTTAACGTCAAGAATCTAGTAAATTAAGGGAGTATCAAGAGACGAGAGCAGGTTATAAGTATAAGTCAGTGAAGTATTAAGATATTTTTTTAGTTATTACGTTTATTCGATATGATTAGCGTGTACATTTTATTTTTACGTTAGCGAGGTATTACCGTTTGCACGACATTTGTAAACTTAGGCCTACACGTTACAGCAGTGTACACCAAGTGAAGGCTTCCTATAGAAACGTCAAGAAAGAAATAAACTAATTTGTTGTTGATACGTGAACTTGACTTGACATTATGTTTATTATGTTCACATAATAAACGGGCCCGGCATGGCCAGGTGGTTAAGGCACTAGATTCGCAATCTGGGGGTCACAGGTTCGAATCCCTGTCACACCAAACATGCTCGCCCTTTCAGCCGTGTGGGCGTTATAATGTGACGGTCAATCCCACTATAGCTAAAGAGTTGGCGGTGGGTGGTGATGACTAGCTGCCTTCTCTCTTGTCTTACACTGCTAAATTCGGGACGGCTAGCGCAGATAGCCCTCGTGCAGCTTTGCGCGAAATTCAAAAACAAACAAACACATAATAAATTAAAAGAACCAGCCTAATGAAAGAGCAACGTTTGAACAATATATTATGACCCTGTTGTGTATGTGGTATCTGGCAGATAACCAGCAAAACAGAAAACTTAGGAATGTGGTAAAAAATAATGATAATATATGCGATTTTTATTCTAAATTTTAGGTCTATTACTTTTTTTATGCTTCACCAGTTTTCAAAATTTAACAGTAACTTTTAAAGAATGTTACTGAGTACGTAAATAGCGTTTCAGGGAAACTTTTGTCTCTCATTTTGGAGCCCAACTGAAGCGCCGAACGAAAAGTCTTTCAGACAAGTACTTTTCACACTTACACACATTCGGTACATCTATACTACATGCATTACAACCGTGTAGTAGAGGAGCGAATATCTGACAATTTATTAATCAAGGGCCTCTTTTGTCCATTTACTATCCAGGAGCCCTCTTACTAATTTACTATCAGGGATTCTTCTTGTCCATATGCTATTAAATGCTATTCTTGTCAATTTGCTATTAGAGACTCTTCTTTATAAACTTAATATCATTGGACTGAAAGAGCCTCCTTGTGGCTACAGCACTGGTATTATACATGTTTATGCTCAAAAAACGTTTAATATTATTTTTCGATTTTAAATAAGAGTGTTTGGATTTTGTCACTTATTGTATACAGACCCTCCTAACGATAATTAGAGGCTTTTCTATTGATAGTCAGAGCCTAAAACATGATTAACCTAGACATCGTCACAGTCAATCCTACTATTCGTTCACAAGAGTTGCTCAAGATCGGTTGCTTTCTATCTGATCGATAGTTCAAAATGAGGGACGGCGGCGGGTACACTTAGTAGCTTTGCCAAAAATAAAAGCTGCTTTTGAGCAGGTCTGGTTGTTAGGGCACTCGACTCGCAATCAGATTTACCTAGATGGCAAGCTTATATTTCTACTTTGAATTTATGGCAAAGCTACTAAGGTTACCTGCTGCCGTTCTTAACTTTGAATTACTGACCAGAGGGAAAGCAGACAGTCAACAACACCGTCCATGCTAAGGTATGAACTTACACTCTTCTAGCTCATCCAAAGCCTAAAGAGCGGGGAAATGTTTGTGGTATCGCACTGATTCGAGTTTGGATTAGCATCTCCATATTCAGAACCGTACCACAGAGGAAACCCACGCCATATGGCAAGCTTTGAATAGAATCGCAAAGTAATATCAGGATGATATGACGTCATTAAACAATAATGGAATATAAATCAACAACAGCTAAGTAAGGAAAACAAAAATAATAATAAATATCAAAGTACACCTGTATATTTATTGATGTTAATTTTTGGTAAAGAGAGTGTCTTTAGTTTTTCTACGATTTATATATATATATATATATATATATTTTGTCAAAAATCAAATGAGTGACAATGTTTAACCATGTGTTCAGATAGATGACAGAGAGCTTTGAAATGTTCTTTCAATTTTGTTGAAAGCTGTCAGTTAGTTTCTCCTATGTAAGAACTATCACAGTTTCAACATTAATTTGATACACGTGGCAGTTTTAACTATTGTAAGATTCAATACAACGCTTGCCATCTGACAATGTTAAGTAAACCTAATGAAACGTTATGTTTCATAAAACGAAAAGAGGTTTTAAACGTATTTACTTGTTTATTCGTAGATAAATAAAATATAATTTTTACTTCTTTAATTGAAGCGTTTATTTTCTAGAATACATTTATTGTTTGTTTGTTTTGAATTTCGCACAAAGCTACACGAGGGCTATCTGCGCTAGCCGTCCGTAATTTAGCAGTGTAAGACTAGAGAGCAGGCAACTAGTCATCACCACCCACCGCCAACTCTTGGGCTACTCTCTTACCAACGAATAGTGGGATGGACCGTCACATTATAATGCCCCCACGGCTGAAAGGGCGAGCATGTCTGGTGGGACGTGGATGTGAACCCGCGACCCACAGATTGCATTCATACATTCATCGACATTAACATCATAATTCCTTGAAATATTGACTTTTTGTTAGTTCTTTTTTTGTTTGTTAGTGAGTTGAATTAAAATAATCAACATTTTAATCCATATAATGAAGTTTCTATCTTTGTTTTATTTGATTGAAAACAAATTAATTATAAAGACGCTTTCAAAAACAATTTTAGGTCCAAGTTTTAGAAAGTCATATAATCATTTACTGCAAAAAAAACTAGTTTAGTGAAAAATGAAAATAGTTTTCTTAATCATTTTTTTTCAATATGGTGGTGTATCACGAACCATTAAGAATAACAAACATCTCTTTATTTCTCTCTGTGTTGACACGTAATTGAAGTGTTACCTTGACAACGCCTTATTAGATGACAGGAACTTTATAGTTAGGACTACCTACAAAACTAACTTTCTGTAACGACATTTTACTAATTATGGAATTTTTAAACAAATATTATAACCATTATTCGAAACATTCAGGCTTGTGAAGCATGTATGTACATATAAAATTAAAAATGATTATATATATAGTTGCTTCATGAAGGTGAGATGTCGTTTGGCAGTTTTCCGTTCAAATAATATATACAGGGTTTTTTTCGTTGTTTTTTTATTCCACAACTATTTCAAATTAAAGGCTCTACCAACATATCCAAAACTGTTGTTAAAGAACAAGTGACACAGATAGTCCAGTTTTTTCGGTCATTTTCAGAACACTTTGATATATTCTTCGGAAAATATATAACTGAAAACGTCACAAACTTTTATGAATAATTAGAATTACAGAATAGTAATTGCAAATTTTAAAACTACTTTGTATATATATATCTATGTTATCCTGTAAAAAAGGAGGTCAAGCAGATTGACAATATATACCATACACAACTGAAAAATGGTTAAGATTTGTGTCGTTAGCTCAGTGGATTGGAATGCCAATAAATATAAAACTGTTGGTACAAACAGGACCCTCGCTTGTTTTCCAGCAGCCTGTCAGTAAATCCAAAACAGATGTTTTTCTAACAAGTAATATTACTCATTCAAGAAATCTTAATGTTATCCTATAAGTAACACGGTTCACGTGACAGATATTCCAGTAATTACAGATATTCAAATAACTATAGATGTTCTATATGGTAATGATTTAACTGGTCTAAAGCTATCAGGCTACGATCAGCTGTGCCCAGTGTTACGACAGCGGAAGTCACGTGACGCTGTTGGCGCATGCGTGACTGAATTTCTCGAATTATCGGGGAAATCCGCGAATTTTGGAGATGCCTCTTTGTTAGTATACAAGCCTGGCAGAGAAAAGCCAGGGGATGAAAAGCGAACAGTAGTTACGGCGAGTTTCAGGTAATTTACGATTCTGTTTCGAGCTAGTGTGTGTTTTGCACTCATAGAGAGCGAAGTTATTGAGATTGTGAATCGCGGTGATTTATAGCGTGTATTATAAAAGTTGTTAAGTTGAAAGTGACGAGAAACGTACTGACTGTGGAATTACTGTGTACTAAAAGTTTGTATCAAGAAAGAATAAAGTGGTTTAATCAAGAAAGGACTTGTATCGCTGAAGTTCCTCGGAAAGAATTTCTACCGGAAATTAACAAACAAGCAAATACGTAACACCAGGAAATATGATTTCTATTGTTATGTTTTCTGAAGATCGAAAGGTACGAAGAAAAGGGATAGAGAGATTATGTTGTTGTATTTTAATACAACGAGATATTTCGTAAAAACAAATATTAACAATAAAAATTAGTACCTTTAAGTTTTTGTATTTAAACATTTATAAAAGGTAAACTGCTTCTTTCACTTCACGTCTACGATATTATTGTTCTTGTGCTTCCATTGGCTCAGCATTAAGTCTGAAGGTTTGTAACGCCAAAAACCGGTCTTCGATACTTGTGGTGGGCACAGCACAGATAGCCCATTATGTAACTTTGTGCTTAACAACAAATTAAACCATTCATCTTCTTAAAACAAAGTTACACTGTAGTAACTGGACAATAAAACAAAGTTACACTATAGTAACTAGAACATAAAACAAAGTTACACTATAGTAACAGGAAGACAAAACAAAGTTACACTATAGTAACTGGACGATAAAACAAAGTTACACTATAGTAACTAGAACATAAAACAAAGTTACACTATAGTAACAGGAAGACAAAACAAAGTTACACAAAAGTAACTGGACAATAAAACAAAGTTACACTATAGTAACTGGAAGACAAAACAAAGTTACACTATAGTAACTGGAAGACAAAACAAAGTTACACAAAAGTAACTAGGACAATAAAACAAAGTTACACTATAGTAACAGGAAGACAAAACAAAGTTACACAAAAGTAACTGGACGATAAAACAAAGTTACACTATAGTAACTAGAACATAAAACAAAGTTATACTATAGTAACTAGAACATAAAACAAAGTTACACTATAGTAACTGGACGATAAAACAAAGTTACACTATAGTAACTGGAAGACAAAACAAAGTTACACTATAGTAACTGGAAGACAAAACAAAGTTACACTATAGTAACTGGACGACAAAACAAAATTATACTATAGTAACTCAAAGAGACTCCAAGCTGATTAGAATCGTTACAGGTGTTAACTGGACACTAATAGAACATGTCGACTGCAAACAACTGTGTAAACGTGTTGAAACACGCGATGAAATGTTCTCCGGCCACGTGCCCAAAATTTACTTAAACTATAGGAGGGCAGGGCACTCAGTTGAGTGCATACCTCGGCCACGCAGCGTTGATTATATTCGGCTCTAAAAAAAAATACGAAAATGTGTCCGTATGTCCGTCATTATCAAAGGACACGGATCATTTTTGACAGGACAATATGAAATAATATCCTACATATGTACATCAAGTTTCACTGAAATCCAATCATTTTAGACTGAGTTATAGAGCAAAAATGGTGTGAAAAATCAGCCCCATGTTAGCAGATAGGGATTTTTTTTTTTTACTTTCGTGACCTTGACCCTCAAAAACTAATCACTTGGGTCGTTGGTTCATAGTTCAAATGCATACCAACTTTCGTCCAAATCTAATCAGCCGTTTTCGAGAGAAATCTTGCTGACAAACTCATAAAGCAAGCGCACGCACACACACACACACACACAGAGGTGAAGACAAAACCTCCGTCCACCTTCGGCGGCGGAGCTAATAAGACAGGTAGAAAAATCGTCAAATGTATTTTTGCGCTTCTCAAGAACCAAAGAACACTGAACGACATGTTCATATTTTATCACATGTACATTTTCTATTTGGTTAAAAAGATACCCCCGTTGACGATAGCAGAACACAGGTGTCAGCAGAAGGTGGAAAGATGAGATGAAAGACGTGGTGAAGTCATTAGAAGGTATTCATCGTCAAAAGAATTGAGAAAACTGGTTATATTGACTCTCCAACTTTAGTGTTCAGATATTATACAATATTTTCTTAATATGCTAATGCTACTTGTTTGTCTTGAACCGGATACCTGACGAAAATTGACAACTACCCACAAAGAAAATGTTTCAACAAAAATAAAAGCATAACGAAATGATAATTATTATACGACTGAAAACTGGTTCAAAACAACTTAAAAATGAAAAGATGTAATTAGACATTACAGAAGAGTTTCCGAGGGAAAATGTATTCGAATATTGGGAAAAAGAAATAATGGGTAGAATGAAATCATTTCGTTTAAACGCTGATTTATAAAGTAAATGTGAAATGATAATGTTAGAAATAGCACAGTTATAACTGAGAAACTTTAACATACACAGAAATGGAAGAAAAAACAGTCTTCCCTGCAAGAAGGGCCCGCATGTCCAGGTGGTTAGGGCGCTCGACTCGCAATCTGAGGGTCGCGGGTTCGAATCCCCGTCACACCAAACAAGCTCGCCCTTTCAGCCGTGGGGGCGTTATAATGTGACGGTCAATCGTTAGTAAAAGAGTAGCCCAAGAGTTGGCGGTGGGTGGTGATGACTAGCTGCCTTCCCTCTAGTCTTACACTGCTAAATTAGGGACGGCTAGCGCAGATAGCTCTCGTGTAGCTTTGCGCGAAATTCAAAACAAACCAAACTCTGCAAAAAAAAATACAGAATCATTAAGAGCGAGTCCAAACAAAACAATAAAACGAAAGTAGAGGTAAAGAAAATCTTTAATAAATGTGAGCTACCAAACGAAGATGTTGATGTATTAAACCAAGTTAACCAAATAAGTTCGGAAAGAAACTGTTCTATGGTCTCGAGAATCAAACACCACTTATAAAAGGCATGCGCGTTCCTGTATCATTTCAAGAACGCGTTTACAACATTCAAAGTCCATCCAAAATGCCCCCCAGTGGAACAGCGTTATGTCTGCGGACTTACAACGCAAGAAACCGGGTTTCCATACCCGTGATGGGCAGAGCACAGATAGTCCATTGTGTAGCTTTGTGCTTAACTTCAAACAAACCATTAAAATAACGCCGTTTCATCACAAACCTCACCTTTTTATTGTAAAACAAAACCAAGAAGGTAAGTCAGAGTTAAGATTTTCATAAACAAATGTACAAACGGAATTATATGAAAATACTTAACGATTCCTTCCAGTTTGTGTCAACTGTAGTCATTCTAAAAATGTAACACTATGGTTGCTAACTGTAGTAATCCTGAAAATACGACACACTGTTTGTTAATTGTAGTCATTATAATAATGTAACACTTCAGTTATTAACCGTAGTTATTCAAGTTGTTGTTTAGTTATTATGCATCAAAGCTACACAAAGAGCTACTTGTGTTCTGCCCACCACGGGTATCAAAACCCGGTTTATAGCAGAATAAGTCCGCAGACATACCGCTGTGCCACTAGGGAACGTAGTCATTGTATAAATGCAATACACTGGATGTCAACTTTAGTCATGCTGAAAATGCAACACGCTGGATGGTAACTGTAGTCATTATAAAATAGTAACACACTGGTTGCCAACTGTAGTCATTCTAAAACAGTAACACACTGGTTGCCAACTGTAGTCATTATAAAACAGTAACACACTGGTTGCTAACTGTAGTCATTATAAAACAGTAACACACTGGTTGCTAACTGTAGTCATTATAAAACAGTAACACACTGGTTGCTAACTGTAGTCATTATAAAAATGCAACGCACTGGATGTTAACTGTAGTCATTATAAGAATGCAACATTTGGGGTATTAACTGTAGTCAGTCTTAAAATGCAACATTCCTGATGCGTTTTTTTTTTTTTAGGTGAGATATAGCAATAAAGCAGAAACCTTTCAAACTTATGAAAACAGGTGTAGCTGTAGACAATGTTATGTCTAATAAGACTCATGACAACAGGTGGCGGATAAAACATAACATCAAGGTCGTTCGGAGTCACGAACCTTTAGATATAGCTAATCAGATGTAGGGTGTAGTTAAATGGTTTGTTATGCAAGATACTTTCAAAGCCAACGAAAATAGGTGTAGTTCTTGAGAATTCTATGGGCAATGATATACAACAAGAAAATTCATGAATCTGTATTCTGCTGTTACTGGATAACATAAGTTATGTGTCAGGGTTTTAAGTATATGTGTGGGCTGGATTCTTTTACAGCATATGTCTGTGACTTGTTGGCGATAAATTCAAACAATAAATGGACAGCACACAATCCACTTGTTTTAAAATAATATGTTCAAAACAAGTCAAACCATGTACAAAAATTCTTTACACTATAGGATATCACAGTTATATGTAAAACTCTAAATAATCATATTTTCTTGTCCAAAGTCCACTCAGGCTGATTCAATTACTTTAGAATCAAACTGACAAGATGGACTATTTTTCTTTACTACGTTTCTTACTGTACAATCTGCGATAAATTCACTTACGTGACTTCGTGGGTTACCACAGTTGTATCTCGAATTTTAAATATTTGTTTCCTTTTCGTCAGAATCCACACAGATGGGTTCAATTACTTTAGAACACCCTTTGACAAAACAAATTCTTCTTATTTTCTCTATTAAACTGTGAAACTCACTTTAAGATATTGCCTGTTACTGCTAATCACTCAGACGCTGGCTAACTTCACGTTTTCTAACTTTTTTCTGACTGAACTTTTACTTTCACTTCACTTTTTCTCTACTTGCTCGCTTGGTCGCATATGTCTAAATATTATTCACTGAGGCCTCGAACTTTTATAAACTACGTGAGCGACGCTATAATGTAACAATATCCAGTTAAGGTAACGAGAAAAACACCGAAGATTCGAGTAACGTGGCGTCAACAATATTAATAAACCTTAGACAACAATGTTATTGCAAACACAACGTTCGACTCGTACAGAGTTACGTAACGAAACTTGTCACAACCAGCACTTGTAAAACAATCAATCTTCAACACTCCTCTCATGAAAACCAAACAATCGTCAAATATTAAGTCACAAAATAATAACGCTTAAACTAAACAGTCTTGTATATCCAACATCATGGCTCTAGATTGTAATCAGAAAAGGCATTTTTGTTTTTTCAAATTGAGATCACTTTCTAGTGTATAAAGAACCATAATAAATCTGACATTCGCGAACGTTTATTACAGCAATAGGCCTCATTTTCAGTTAATACTAATAGTAATGAATTTAAGATCAAGCTAAATCTATCACTAGGTGTAGTAATGCTTAGCATGTAGGAATGGGCAGGGGAAAAAATGGCCGTCTCAAATCTCTCTTATAACAACGTAAGAGACTGTTATAAACACCTAACTCAAGTTTTCAAAAGCTATTAAGACCTCCGTCTAGCCAAAAAACATCGCTAAAGTAGAGAACCGGCTAGTAGCGTAACAGCCACAGGGCTAGCTTACCAAAGCTTGAAGTTATTGCGATGATTTACACACCAAATTGTTGCATTTTAACTTGGGGAGAGCAGAAGCAGTGTTGCGTTTCACTAACTTCAACACATGACGTCCATCAAGACAACTCATCACGCCAGGATAAAACTACTGCTTTCATAGTGAATGTCATTCATTAATGGAAGCACGTAATAAAAAATGAAAAAATAAGGATGATATAGGGATGGCAATGCGAAAAAGTGTAGAAACAAGGCGAGGGTGAATACACAAAATCATACAAAAGATCCCTGTATAAGTAGCCAAATATATCCAAGAAAAAATTGTATCTGCAATTAAATGTTGAATTCCTTTAATTTTCATGAATTCAGGTTTGAATAAAAGTATTTTAACTGAAATGGCTAATTCCCACAAGCTTGTAAGATTGACTCAGTGGTTATTTAGGTAGGGATTTTTGTATCCACCCTTACCTTGTTTCTGCACTTTTTCGCATTGTCATCCCTACGACATCTTTACTTTTTTAATTTTTTTCATTACTTTCATACTAACAGAGTTCTAGTTATAAGATTCTCTAAGTTAACGAATAAAAGCATGCTAATTATACACGTACATCACATTTACACGAAACTTCACGTGTACTTCGAGATTTATTCTCCTGAAGATGGTGGAATTATTTCCACCGAAACATTTAGAGTTTTTAAGGTTTCTTTTAACTTATATTTTTTAAACCTTACAAATAAATTATCGTGCAAGTAAAAAACGTTGATGTCTCGTTTTATTTATTCTATTTAAAATAATGAATTATATTATAAAATTCAAGGACTTCCTATGGGATCCCCCCTTTCCCAAGGACTGCCGAAAGGGTCCCCCTTTTCCCACTACTTTGCAAAATTTCTGTGGATCATTTTGAAACTACAGTTCTTCCCAAAATCTTACTTAAACAAAAAATATGGTTGAGATATTTGGCCGGTAGGTTTATAGGGTAGAGTCACGATAACATTAAATTAAAAGAATTTTTATACCAATTAATCAGCTGTCTTTTATAGATGTTTAGGGTACTAGAAACTCTGACTTTTCCACAGAAACATCAGATGTTCGGAAACGTTGTACAACCATTGCATCATCAAATGTAGATTCGTATCACTTTATTTCTAAAAAGTTGGTGTGTTACATTTTAACTTACAGAGCTCCTCCATCGACGTTAACCTTTTGAATAAAATCAGCATGTGGCTGTTAACAAAACATTTCGTAAATTAAACTTGTTTAACCTCACGAAACTTTCACCTGTTTATACAGAAAAATAAAATATAGGTATTTACCCACCTTATTTGCTTGAGATCTCAAACCAAATAGTAAAACTTTTTTTTTTAGATATACGGTTTACCAAATCACTTATAGATCTCTCAACAAAATCTGCAATTGTCTTCCTTCAAAGATAACAACTCCGGACAAAAATGGACTTTATAAAATAAAGTGTGAATGTAACAAAATTTATATCGGTCAGACAATTCGTAAACTAAAATGTCGTTTGAATGAACACAAACTTGCAGTAAAGAACAAAAAAACGCACATAATCATGTGCAGCAGAACATCCCATTAATTATAACTACAGTATCCTATGGTGTGAGACCAATTACTTTTTCCATGGGTAATTACACGGAACTATATGCAAGAGAGCCTATGAAAATAATTAAACACAGATTTTTCTTTAAATAAAGACAATGTTTCTACAATTCCAATCCTTTGGTCGTACTTGAGTTAATATTATGTATGCTTACATAAGTTTGTTAACAATGTCGTTTGTGTATTGTTTTATAATTATGTTGAACATCTTATCTTATGTATAGTATATATATATATATATATATATGTTTGTATTCATGTATTGACTGATATTGTTTTTTTGTATAGAATGCTTGACAATACACCACATATCATAGGAACGAGTCTGTAAATCAACTTTCATTTCACCTGGTGATGGCCCCCCAAAAATTGTGGGCGAAACATGTAGCAAAACATCTTTGTTTTGAAAGAAAAAATGTCCCCCAGGTGGGACAGCTTTAAGTCTTCGGATTTACAACGTTAAAATCGGGGGATATGATTCCACTCGATGGACACAGCCGATAGCCCGATGTGGTTTTGCTATAATAAAACACAAATGACAAATAACTGGGTATTAAACGGTGTATCGCTTTTCACATTAGTTTTTGTTTGTTTTTCAAATTCAACATTAAAATATTTTGCTATATTCCATATCACTACATGATATTCCTTTCACTTTAAATTAGGTTGTTATTGTTTTTCTTTATTTACAACTTTAAACGGTATTTTAATGCATTTGTTTTATACGTATTCTGTACTAAAGTTTTTGTATCAGTTACGTTACATGCTATATGATGTAAGTGTCATTGCTACAAAATCTTCACGTTATGCGTTTGCCATGTCATTGTTACGTATTTGACAGTATTAGCCAAAATGTTTTCATGTTTTGTAACAAATAAGATCATTATTATTAAGATGGAATACAAATACACTTGGTG
>NW_013668430.1:81266-84097 GCF_000517525.1 Limulus polyphemus | reverse complement strand
ACAAACAATCTTATCAGACACCTGTAGAAAGATGTGTATTTCAGCATTTCACCAATTAAAACAAAACCTTACCAAAACAGACATTATGACAAAATATAACATCAAATTGTTATAAATAACGTCTGTATCAGTTCATATTAAACATCCAGTACTTGGTTGGTCCTCCTCCTACTTCCAAGGTGGCGTGGAATGCTGTCGATGAGATTACTGATGTAATACACCATGATTTCATCTCAACTTGTCACTAGAAGGCGCTGCAACTCAGCTACAGTAGCTGTTTTAGGCTCGTGGCTAGCAATTTCCCGGCCCCATTTAGCACAACAGCTCTCAGTGGGATTACAATCTGGATACTTTTGTTGTCAATGGCAATCTTGTAACGTCTTCCTGGTCGAGATAATCCTGTACAATATACGCACTGTGGGTAGTGACATTGTGATCCTGGAACACAAAATTATTGCCAAACGTTGCCCTAGCATATGGCAGAAATATCGTGATGCCTGTCGATGGCGCCACTGACGTTTCCCTGGAGAATATGAAAATTAGCTTTTCCACCATGAAGAATAGCTGCCCAAACAAGTACTGCACCATATCCTGTGTGTTCCCCTACATGAAAGACAGTCTTCCCTCATCTGTTCTCCAGGCAAACGACCAACACGAATTCTACCATCAGCTTTAACAAGCAGGAAATAGGACTCATCTGAAAAGATGACATGTCACCAGTGTCCTAACTGTATTTGGGCATATTGTCTTGCCCAGTAACACGGTGACGGCGGTGCATTCTGGTTAATATCGGTTTGCAGATAACCCTTCTTGCAAAATAACCTTGTTTGGTCAGTCTCCTGTTCACTGTTCTTCTGAATACCCTGGAATGAATGTGTTCATACCATTCCTATTGTTAGTTGTTGCAAGATTACTTTCGACCCTGATGTGTCAACCTGTTCAAAACACGGTCTTTTCGGAGAGTAGTTTTTCGGTGTCTACCAGTAGACTTTCCTGCAGTCCGATGACGTTTCAGGATTCTGGGTGCAGTACTTTGGGGGGTAACCTACTGTTCTGGCAATGTCCATTTGCTTCATACCATTTCTAGACAGTCGAACAATTTGACGGCCTGTAACTTCCGGCACGTGACGAGGCACGACTCAACAACAACTATCTCAGAGAAACTGTCTGAACAAAGCGTTAATCTGTTTCGGAAATATTATTAAAACACACCATTTTATACAAAACAGACCATAACAACAACTCGTACATGTTTGTCCGATCATACGCTATCTTCGTTGTTACTGTTCGGGCATTTACTCAATAAATACTCCACGTGTGTAGACAGTAACACCAATATAAAACAGTATACAAACATTTTGGCCAAGACTGTATTCATCCCATGTGTCACTGTTACGGGTATGTAATGTTTACGTATTCTATACTAGTTTTATGTTGTAAATTATCCCATTAAGTATAATTTTTACATATTATATGGAGTACCAGTCCCCTGGACGGAAGTTATGTAAATTCATGATTAAAGAAAGGTTATCTTAGGACGTTAAAATGCAGAAAAAGATCATAAAACCTGCCAAACACAAAATGTGAAACCGCAAAGTTGCGTGTATCTCCTCATGGACACAACAAACCTTCATGTCAAATTTGATGAAGATCCGTCTACAAGAGATGAAGTAGTGAAAAAAAAAACGTCCATAAAAACTGCAAAATGCAAAACCTGTAAATTTCTATGTATCCCCACATGGACCTAATGAACCCCCATAGCAAATTTGGTGAAGATCCATCCACTGGAGGTGAAGTAGCGGTAAATACCATAAAAAACGCAAAACACAAAATATGAAACTAAAAATTTATACGTATCTCCCCATGGACTAATTGAACCTCTATATCAAATTTGGTGAAGATCCATCTACAGGGGCGAAGAAGTGGTAAAAAACGCCTATAAAAACCACAAAACTGAAAATTTGTATGTACCTCCCCATGGACTAATTGAACCTCTATATCAAATTTGGTGAAGATCTATCTACAGGGGCGAAGAAGTGGTAAAAAACGCCTATAAAAACCACAAAACTGAAAATTTGTATGTACCTCCGCATGGACCTAATGAGCCTTTTTGATGAAGATCCATCCTGCGAAGTAATTACATGGAAATACAACAGACAGTACTGTTATACTTATACAGATTGGTTTTATGTTGTGTATTATTTCATGTAAGTATCATTTTTAAGTATTCTGTATTAGTTTTTATGTTGTGAATTATTCTGTGTAAGTGTCATTGTTATGTATTCTGTATTAGTTTTATGTTGTGAATAATTCTATGTAAGTATCATTGTTATGTATTCTATATTAGTTTTATGTCGTGAATTATTTGATGTAAGTGTCATTGGTATGTATTCTATATTAGTTTTATGTCGTGAATTATTCTATGTAAGTGTCATTGTTATGTATTCTGTATTAGCTTTATGTCGTGAATTACTATTCTATATAAGTGTCATTGTAATGTATTCTGTATTAGTTTTTATGTCGTGAATTATTCTATGTAAGTGTCATTGTTATGTATTCTGTATTAGTTTTTATGTTGTGAATTATTCTATTTAAGTGTCATTGTTATGTACTCTGTGTTAGTTTTATGTTGTGAATTATTCTATGTAAGTGTCATTGTTATGTATTCTGTATTAGTTTTTATGTTGTGAATTATTCTATGTAAGTGTCATTGTTATGTACTCTGTATTAGTTTTATGTTGTGAATTATTCTATGTAAGTGTCATTGTTATATACCCTGTATTAATTTTTATGTTGTGAATTATTCTATGTAAGTGTCATTGTTATATACC